>NC_060275.1:55644498-55705712 GCF_021613505.1 Equus quagga | reverse complement strand
GAATGTGCGAACTTAACCACTGCACCACCTGGCCAGCCCCAACATTTCATTTTTTTTCCCCAGAATGAAATACTTACATTTTTGTGACTAATTATCCAGAAAAACTTAGATTCTGCTTTGCATGAAGTATGTCTGAGGATTTAATCTATAGCAGAGTGGAAGCAAAAACAGGACCACCTGTTTCTCACGTTCTAATATACTTTATAAAAATTGTATGGCTTTACTTTTTTAATGGGAGTGTAATTATCTAAAGAGTACGCTTGCTGAGTTGATCATTGTGTGAGTTGGTTTGTGGAAGTGAAGGAATGTTGGATAAGCAACTGAAGAGCCGTGGTAGCCTACCCCTTGGCTCTGCCTCCTTTCCAGCTGGAGAAAGAGGCCAGAAGGGAAACTCAGGAAAAGAGATCATATTGTGTATCTGTCCTTCCCCAGGTACAAATTGTCCTGGTATACAGTGAATTTGTTACTCTCTTTCTTTTTTTAGTCTTGGTTTTATTTCTGTGAAGTTATTATTTCCCGTTGTCTTGATCACATTCCTTAAGTTATTTGGCACTTTCCTCATATGTATTGCTATCATTTACAGCTAATATTGATCCAATATTGATCCAATATTTATCTTCAGGTTTGGGGTGGAAAAGCTTTCTTGAACCATCTGCAAGAACCTGAGACTTTACCAGGAGAAGTTTGTTCAACCTTTACTTTATGTTTACGTTTTCTAAACAAACATTTTCTTCTAAACCTGTTCCATTTGCCTGTGGGCCAGATTTTCGTCATAGGCCTTTACTTGAAGTCCGCAGAGAGAGCTTAGATATGGAGCAATAATAAATTGTCATTTAATTGAGTAAATCTTTGTTTTATTGCAGAACACCTATAACAACTTTTACTGTAAGGAGAGATTTATAATGGATGAATCTCTGTAGTTTTCTGTTTTATGTTTTTTCCCCACTGCTGTTTTCTCTATAAACTACTTCTACCCACTTTTTTTATTGTGAGGAAGGTTGACCCTGAGCTAACACCTGTTGCCAGTCTTCTTTTTGCTTCAGAAAGATTGTTGCTAAACTAACATCTGCATCAATCTTCCTCTATTTTATGTGGTATGCCACTACAGCGTGGCTTGATGAGGCGGCACTGGGTCCGTGCTAGGGATCCGAACCTGTGAATTCCAGGCCACTGAAGTAGAGCGCTCAAACTTAACCACTATGCCACCAGACCAGCCCCTTCTATTCATTTTTTTGCTTTATTTTCTGCTAATTACTTTTCCTTGAAGATTATTTTTGGACTGTTTTAGTGGTTGATTCTTTAGTAATAAACATTCGAATGCCTGTTAGGTGCATGGTACTATGCTAGGCAAGTGCTGAGGATATAGTGGAGAATGAGACATGATCCTTCTCATTTATGAAAGATGGCTAGATTTATGATGTTCTGTAACTTTTAAAAATCAAAGCTTAGATCTGTAACTCTCATTTTTATAACTTTAAAATTATGATACTTGGGGCTGGCCCCGTGGCCGAGTGGTTAAGTTCGCGTGCTCTGCTGCAGGCGGCCCAGTGTTTCGTTGGTTCGAATCCTGGGTGCGGACGTGGTACCGCTCATCAAACCACGCTGAGGCAGCGTCCCACATGCCACAACTAGAAGGATCCACAACGAAGAATATACAACTATGTACCGGGGGGCTTTGGGGAGAAAAAGGAAAAAATAAAATCTTAAAAAAAAAAAAGATTATGATACTTGATTCCTGTAATTGTTTTACACTCTTTCTATAAAGATATTTTATACATTTTAGTTTTCAACATAGAAATCTTTACAATATATTTGTAAACTTAGGAAAGTTGTAGAATTATGCCTACAGAATTTTAGATTACTATGATGGCTAATGCACTACCAAAATCTATTATTTTTCCCCCCAGTAAAAAATTTTGCCCTAATAAGGCAGTTCATAGCTTAAATTGTTAGCTCCCAGGCGCCGGATCTTTCAGTTTTCTGTGGATAATATGTTGATTACTTCTGGAGGTTTAGGGATAAAAGTAGTTTGGGGATTAGTGTTGACATAGTTGAAGGCTTTTTATTGTAGTAGCATATACTTTAGTTAAGTATTTTTACAGGTCAGATTTCTCTCTTACAAAACACTGATACGCATTAAATAACTAGATAAGTTGTCACAATTCTGCCAGTCCTCTCAAAAGTTAGTGATAGAAGTAGGAGCGTACTTTTATTCTCAGTCTGTCGCACACTTTCTGAGGCATTACCAAATTATTCTATTTGGTTTTATGTAAGTTTATTACTAGTATCCTTTTCAATAAAAGTCTTCTTTTATGTTGGCCCAACAGAATATGTAATGTGGTGTGATTGTTTTGGTTTATATTTCTAGGTGATGGAACTAGAATGGCTGACTCAACGACAATGTTATCAATAAGTGATCCAGTTCATATGGTGCTAATCAAAACAGACATATTTGGTGAGACCACTTTAGTAGCGTCCTATTTTCTCGAATGGCGGTCCGTTTTAGGCTCAGAAAATGGAGTGACCAATCTTACCGTGGAACTTATGGGTGTAGGTATGATGATTAATATCACTGTTACCTTTTTATAGCCACAGTTTGTTTGTAAATACATTTTATGTTTTTTAAATGCCTTTATAAACCAAGAGGGAAACATGTAAAAAGAATTTCATTAGCATTACAATTGGCCCCCAGTGTCATAGTCTTGGGAAATGTCTTGACGAATAGTATGAGTGTAGAACTTGACAGTCAATCTGGCCTTGTTTTAAGGAAAAATTTTTATATGGGAAATTAATATTGAAATTTTGAGGGCTTTTTGCTTTCAAGTTTATTTGATTATATATAAGGCTATAAAGAAAATTAAGATTCTTCACACACATATGCATACACGCACATGCAAAAAACACCTTCACTTTGTTCCACCCCAGAATACAGTACATCCCTGATAGTACCAGTAGCTTCCTACAGCGGCAGTTCTTGTGGGATATGGAGTAGGTATTCTAACCTTTTACGTGTGGGCAAGTGGAACTCAGAGGACCTGACTTGCTCAGTGTCCGTCTCAATGAATAGTACTCTTTGAGACAGAGATGGTGCCTATCTTATGCACCATTGTCTCCTTGGCCTCTTGCCTACTACTTGATAGGTAATACATATGTGCTGATACAATGAAAACCTACAAGTGTCTTATGCATAACATAATGGAATGACTTTGGTATTGAAATGTAGTCACAGAATTAAATCTGGCCATTGGACAGCATAGCTTTAGTAATTTAGATTTTGATAAGTCAGACCATGAATGAGTTTTTCCTTAAATAAGAAGTAGAGAAAAAGGTTTTATGTAGGAGATTTGCTTTCAAACGAGATACCCATTATTTGTCTTCAAATGTAGACCTAACGTGATAATCATAGTAATGACCCAGAAACAAGTATATTCTCGTTCAGCAAAGAAATATTAAATAGTTGTGATGTGAAGTATATTTGTTTTCCAATTCTTTAAATCCAGGCATGGCTTGAAAATTTGTCCTCCATGTGCTGTGAAAATGGAAGGGATAAATGGGAATGACTATATGAGACAAAGAGTGTAAGTATTTTCTGAGAATGAGGTGTTAACAGTTGCTTTGACTTTGTTTTTACTGTAAGTCTGGTTGGTATGATACATTTAATGAAGAGAAAAATGAAGAATCCCAAATCCTTTAGGTCCAAAAAATCCGTTCAAATGTGATTAGGAAGTTACAAAATAAATAATCTCCTTATAATTAGATAAAGGTCTTTGTACAAAATAAAAATGAATTTGATTTGGTTCATTTTTAACATGAATATTAAAGGTAATGTTGAATATTATCTTCATTCCATGTAAGTGGTAAAAGCACAGAATTCTTTTTTTTTTTTTTTTAAATCTTTTTTTTTTTTTTTTTAAAGATTTTATTTTTTCCTTTTTCTCCCCAAAGCCCCCCCGGTACATAGTTGTGTATTCTTCGTTGTGGGTTCTTCTAGTTGTGGCACGTGGGACGCTGCCTCAGCGTGGTCTGATGAGCAGTGCCATGTCCGCGCCCAGGATTTGAACTAACGAAACACTGGGCCGCCTGCTGCGGAGTGCGCGAACTTAACCACTCGGCCACGGGGCCAGCCCCAAAAGCACAGAATTCTTAAAATTAATTTGGTTAGACTTTGGTTGACTAATGATACATAATATTCAAACCTCTAAAGTTATATTTATTTATATTTTAGGCACAGAATCAAAAATTTCTATGGCAATTTTAAATCTGAAACTTGAGATGAACCTCTCCTCAATCAAACGTTGCCTATAAAAAGTACTAAACACAGGTAAATAATGCTGAATTTTTCTTCTTTGTATATTTGTTTTCATAGTATATTTACCTGTTGATCCTAGAAAGTACTCTCATTTTAGAAAATTAGAATTAGTTTTAAGCAAGAGAATAACAGTATCTTTTATTATGTAAAAATGTCTGTCTTGGGAGAAAAAAGATCACTGACTATTGTGCAGAGACTGGATTGTACTGGGGAAAGTATAGGAACAAGGGAGTCAGGAGGTTCTTACAGACGAGCTGATGGCAGCTTAGAGTAGGGTGGTGGTAGAGACAGAAAGAAGTGCATAGATTTGTTACATATTTTATAGTAATGAATTAAGGAAAATGAGTAGAAATTGAAAAAAATTTTAATTTCACGCTTGCTTTGGAATGTCAGAAAACTGCAGAGAAATGGCGTTCTTGTATATGCTAAGCAGTGGTGGAGAGAATATACGCAAATTTGACCCTCACAGAGGGGTAATATTTTTGCACAGGTTTGTAAATTGTATTAGAAAAGCTTCACACCTCTATTTGAGATTTACTGTTGTATATGTAAATTTCATTTAACTTGGACTTGTATGGTATATTTAATCCAGATGAAAGAAAGTTTATTTGTAAACTAGAATACTAATTTTGTAATACTCTCTTCTACTGAGTAGGTGAGCAATATAATACAAGGTTTGTTTTCTTTTGCTTTTCATTTTAAATTATTGTTTTTTTAAACTCTTTCTTGAATATATTTGATTTAAAGTGAATGAAAACCTATTTTGTTTAATTTGGAGTGTGTCCATGATTGATACTTAGTACTAAATAATTAACCACTAGGACACTTTGCAGTTTATATGTAAAGTCAGCTTTTATGTGCAGAACTTGGGCTCTGGGCATGTATGCTTTTTTGTTAGGGTTTTTTTTTTTTTTTTTGAAGACAAACAGTACTGCTTGTCGTAATTCTGTATAATCAAGATCTCCAAGCCAGTGACCAATGATATTTAACTGCAGCATTTCAGCTATATATCTCTGCCTCTGTTTTTCCTTATCCTGAGCCCGTTTTCTCTCATTACCAAACCAACATAAAATATAGGATCAGATCTGTATTTTTTGTAACTTATGAGGAACATTCAATTATTTTGTGTGTATTGAGCCTCATATATGACTGTATGACTATATGTAGTATTTTTTTAATATATTTCTCAGATCCTGTGCATTTGTGTAGATTTTAGGACAGGCTAAAAGTGTTTCTAGATGAGGAATTTCAGAATGGGAGACCCCAGTTAACTATTATTTATGTAGTTTTCATAATTTTTTTAAATTGTAAAAGTAGTATAACATTATCAAAGAGAATTTAGAAAACAGAAGGGACAATTGTATGTAACCTACTTTAATTTAGCCGTTGTTAGCATTTTTTGTTTTTTCATCCAATCATTTTTCCTATGTATTTCCTTAAAATGATCATGTATGGATACTATAACTCATTGTTTTAAGTTTGAGTATTTTCCCTAATTTATTTGCATTTCCTGCTGTATGATTTGTCAGCTTGTCTGTTCATGTCCTTTAGCAATTCATCTTTAAACTCTTACTGCTTTTCTTTCTGTTTTGTATGAGTTCTTTATAAACTTTTGAATTTGAATGCCCCCTCTTAATGTGTACATGTTATGACTATGAAATTTGTGAGCACTGACTTTGTAAAATAGTTGAGGCTCTTCTGAAATTAATGTATTTTCTTTTCCCCCCGTTGTTTCAGCTTATTGGACTAATGATTAAAAGTGAAAAATTTAATAATACTTTTTAATTGTAATTATGTATTTAAATATTTAACAAGGAAATAATATGAAATAATGAAACAAAGTGAGTAAATGGTATTAGTTTACTGAAAAAAATCCACATACATACGTCTGTCTGCATGCACACCTCATAGCATGTCCTCTTCTGCAGACCTGGTTTATGATAAGTTTTTAAATTGTTCATTAACAGTGTTTTCTCCAAGAACTTTTAGTGTGTGCAGCATATATATATATATGTATCAGGTGGAAAGAATATGTTTTTGATCATGTAACTTGCACATTTTGAACAGCACACAAACATACACGTGTATGTACACACACACTGATTCAAACAGGTCCACAGCATCCAGCTGTGCAGGCCATGCCTTGCACAAACATACAGTGCCCATTCATAGCGTAAGCCTCATAGATTTGTATATTTATTGTGGCAGTTTTTCAGCAGATGACAGTAAGTGCCTTCAGGAAGGGGCCCTCTTCCTGATGTACACAAAAGTACCATATGGGCTAGCCATGACCTTGGACAGTTACCTTCCTTGTGCTGCCTCCTGATGTGACAGTCCTGAGTTCTGTTTTGGATCTCACTAAGTATCCAAGAATGGAAGAGAATGAGGTTCAGAAGTTTGGGCAGAGGTAGGGGAAGCAATAACTGTACCCAAAGTGTCAGAGCCGGGCTGAGCACCAGGCCTGAGACTCAGCTTTCAGGATCCAGACGTCGGGTTTCAGGGAAGAGAACATTACTGGTGTGAAGTCTTTTACACCTTGAGAGGAGAGAGCTTTGTAATGCTTTTCACGTCAGAGGTCCCCGTCCATGGGTGTATATCCAGGACAGTTAAATCTTTAATGAGATGTTACCTTGCTTCCCTTAAGTCTGGCTGGTAGAAACCATAGTCTTTCATAAGAACCGATGACAGGCTCTTTTCCAGGAAGGAAATTTCAAAGAGCCAACAGTGTTTCTGGGATATTCATACCTTCCCTGTAATCTTTTTCTTTTTAAATTTATTATGTCATATTCGTATAAACAAAAGAATAAATGTAACCTACGTAAATTGTGCAGCATAACAATAATTGGCTCCTCAGCTTATAAATAGAACATCCTTAGAACTTCTGCATCTAACTACGTGCTTCCCATTTTATCTGTCTGCCTTCAGGGCCGAGCTAAGTAGTATCCTGAATTTTTATGTAAATTTTTCCTTTGCTCTTTTCTTTGTTAAAATAGTTTTATCACATATTTATGTTCTTAATTACCTTTTGCTTATTTTTCATTTTTATAAAATTGTGTCATAGTACTCTTCGGTGACTTAAGTTTTTCAGTCAATTCTGTGTTTCTAAGGTGGATAATTGGTTTATTCATTTTCGCTATACAGTAGTTTAATTTTCCATTGTATGAATATCTGTTTTCTGGTCAGTAGATACTTGGGGTGTGTCCATGCTTTTCTTTCTTATTAACAATTCTGCTAAGAACATTTCTGTACATGGCTCCTAGTGCCCCTGGGAAATAACATCTCTAGGAATGTGTTTATCTCTCTTTGGCTACAGTATGAAATATATTGCACATTGTGACACAGTGTCTACACACACCTCTAAATTTGCAGGAGAGTGTGTGTGTACCTGAAACAGAAATTGCACACTACAGTCCTCACCTTTCAACCTAAAATGCATTCTAATGTTTTAGTTTCTATTCTCTCTTTACAACAAATGCTAGTCTGAGTGTAAGACCCAGAGACTGAGCCTGCACTCTGAAAAACACTCCTCTCTGTCTGAAGTTTCTCAAACTTGAATGTGCGAAGGAAGGTTCCACCTCAGGAGGTCAGAGGGGGCCCTGAGCACCTGCATTTCTAATGAGCTTCCCGGTGCAGCCACTCCTGCTGAGGGGAGAACTAGGCTTTGAGCAGCGCGGCGTTAGGCTGCTTCCCGAGCTGCTCTGGAGGGAGAGTCACTTGGGCTGCTTCATAAGATGCAAGTACTGTGGCTTCATTTCAGGACCAGCAAATCAGACTCTCTGGGGAAAACACCTAGGAAGCTTGATATTTAAAAAGCGTTCCAGATTATTCTTATCATCAGAGAAGTTTAAAAGCACTGTTCTAGGGCATATACCTAAGCATGTAACTGCTGAGTTGTTGGGTATTCAAATATCTACCTCACAAGATGATGCTAAGTTGTCTTCCACTGCAGCTACACCAGTTCACACTCTCATTGATGTTGACCTACATCTTGCCGGCAATTAGTATGAGCAGACTTCTTAATTTTTTGCTAATCTGATTGTTATAAAATGGAACCTCACTATGACTTTAGTTCATTTGCATTTCCCAGATTAATACTAACCTTGAACATATTTTCCTATGTTTGTGGTCTGTTTTTTCCTCTTCTGTGAAATGCCTGTTTCTAGCTTTCACCTATTTTTCTTTTGAGGTGTCCTCTTTTTTTGTGTGATTTGTGGATGTTCTGTATGTATTCTAGATATCTTTCCTTTGTTAAATGGTTGCCAATATCTTCTGCCTATTTATGTCTTTTGTGCTTATTCTATTTGTTTTTCTTTTCTTTCCAAGAATAAGCTTATGTCTTAGCTTTTCACTTTCTTTATGGTACAACTTAATAAACATAAGCTCTTGATTTTAATGTAAATAAATTATCAAGCTTTTCGTTGATACTTGGCACTTTTTGTTTCTTATTTAAGAAATATTTCCCTACCCTAAGATCAGAAAGATAATCCCCCCCATATTGTGGTACATTTTTTTAATTTGGTTTTTCATGTTTAAGCTTTTAATTCAGAAGGAATTGATTTTCGTGTGAGGCACAGAGTAGGAATCCACTTTCTTTTTTTCCAAGATGGATACACAATTTTCTCAGCACCATTTTCTCCCCCAGGAGTCAGAATCAGAATGCCACCTCTGTCATATGTTAGGTTTTTTCCTGCTCCATGTCTGTTCTTTCAGCAGTACCACACTGTTTAGTTACTGTAGCTTTGAAATAACTCTTGCTGTCTGATAGGACAAGTTTCTCCACACTGCATAACATTCCATTCTCCAGGAGTGTTAGGACTATTTGGAGGCCTTTGTTCGTTCTTTCTTTTAGAATGAACTCATCAGATTTCTCAGAACTCTTAATTAGATTTTGATTGAAATTGCACTGATTCCACAGATTACCTTGGAGAGAACTGATACCTTGATAACACAGAATCTCCTTATTCATGAACAGTTATTTTGATCCTCACTAATGCCTTTCAATAAGTTTTTGGGTTTTGATGTATTTTTATGTATTATTGCTGTCTTGTAAGATTTATTCCTGAGTATCTTATGTATTTTGGTTCTGCTGTAAAGCATATTTTTTAAAATTGGTGTTTCAGTTTGTTGTTGGTATGTAGAAGTACAGATGGTTTTATATTAATCTCATGTTTAAACACCTTGCTAAACACTTGCTGTTTCTTATAATTTGTAGATCTTGCGTGTGTACTAACACATTCACATTGTCTGTGTATAATTAGAGTTTTGTTTCTTCCTTTTTGATTCTTATACCTTTTATTTCCTACCGTATTGGCTAGAACTTCAAGGAAAATGTTCGATAGAGGCAGTGCTAGTTCGCATCCTTATGTTGTTCCTCACTGTTACCATTAGGAACAATGTTTGCTCATCAGGTTTGTGAAATTTCATTCTATTCTTAATTCGCCAGAAGTTATTCTTGTAATGAATAGACGTTTTAACAAATGCTCTTTCTGCATCTGTTGAAGTGGTCATATGTTTTTTCTTCTTTAATTTTTAATGTGATGAATTACAATTATAGACTTTTTTAAAGATTGGCACCTGAGCTAACGTCTGTTGTCAATCTTCTTTTCTTTTTTTTCCTTCTTCTCCCCAAAGCCCCCCAGTACATAGTTGTATATCTTAGTTATAGGTCCTTCTCGCTGTGCTATGTGGAACGCTGCCTTAGCGTAGCCTGATGAGTGGTGCCATGTCTGTCTCAAGATCTGAACCAGTGAAACCCTGGGCCGCTGAATCGGAGCATGTGACCTTAACCA
The DNA here is from genome assembly GCF_021613505.1 of Equus quagga. NCBI lineage: Eukaryota > Metazoa > Chordata > Mammalia > Perissodactyla > Equidae > Equus > Equus quagga. The sequence goes on along the minus strand of NC_060275.1, from coordinate 55,695,614 downwards.
CTTGGCCACGGGGCCAGCCCACGTTTATAGACTTTTTAATGTTAAACCATCCTGCTTAATCTAACTTGGTTATGTAGTGTTATCAGTTTCATACATATGTGGCTGAATTTGAATATTTATTTAGAATTTATTCATCTATGTTCAAGAATGAAAAGTGTTGCTTGCACACATTATGCTTATTTGGTTTTGGTATTAAGATAATCAATTCTTCGTATATTCTAAAGCTATCTTATTGGGTGGATAAAAATTTACAATTGTTAAATCTTCTTGTTGGAGTGAAACATGATTCTCTGTGTCCCTTAATTCAGCTACCCTGTGTTTCTTTTGATTAATATTTGCCAATTATCTGTTTTATATTCTTTTACTTTAAACTTTCTGTTTACATGTGGCTTAGTTTTATTCTCTATAAACAGAATATAGCAGGATATTGATTTTACATTGAGTGTAATTCTCTAGATCTTTTAATTGACAAGGTTCTATTTATATTTATTGTCATTAATAATGTATTTGGACTTGTTCCTATCAAAATAAATTCAAATATGCTAGTATTACACTTCTGGTTTTTTTAGTATTACACTGGTTTTTTCTGTGATTGTATTAGGTTTTTAAAAGTTATTTTATTCTTTACTATTGCAAAAATTATCACTCTATTGCAATTTTTATAGTGGTCATTCCAGAAAATTTGCCATGCATATTTAACCAAACCTCCATCTCACACATGTCCTTCCTATGATGTAAGGATCTTAGACCTTCCTAACTCTGCGCATCACCCTCCCTGTTCTTGTCAGTAGTTTAGTTCTGTATTGTTTTATAAACCCTCTCAAATTTAGACACTGTTGTTATTTTACAAACATAAGCTTAGATATTTTTTTGTTCTTCATTTCTCATAGCATCTTAGACCTTCCTTCAAATATAATTTTTGTTCTTCCTGAAATTTATTCTTTATTGTATGTTATTGGTAGTAAACTCACTCAGTTTTGATTCTTTGAAATCATCTTTATTTCACCTTTATTTATTGAAGGATAGTTTTGCTAGATATACAATTCTAAGTTCATATGTATTCTCTCAGCACTAATGATACATTGTTCTCTTGTTTTCTGCCTTCCATGGTTGCTGTTGAGAAACCTTCTGTCCATCTAATTGCTGTTACTTTGTAAGTGATAATATCTTTCCTTTCTAGATGCTTTTAAGATCTTCTCTTTGATTTTGGTGTCTGTATTTAACTACATTATGTGTAAGTATGGACTTAATTTCATTTATCCTCTTTTTGATATATGTTATATTTTCTGTATCATTTATTTATTTATTTATTTATTTTTGAGGAAGATTAGCCCTGAGCTAACATCTGCCACTGATTCTCCTCTTTTTGCTGAGGAAGACTGGACCTGAGCTAACATCCGTGCCGATCTTCCTCTACTTTATATGTGGGATGCCTGCCACAGCATGGCTTGATAAGTAGTGAGTAAGTCCGCACCTGGGATCTGAACCGGTGAACCCTGGGCCACCAAATCAGAACACATGAACTTAACTGCTATGCCACCAGGCCTGCCCTTATTTTCTGTATCTTTTAATTGATGTCTTTTGTCAATTCTGGAAATTTCTCAGACATTTCTTCAGGTAGTGCCTCCCATCTGTTCTCTCTGTTCTCTTCGTAGAATACCAGTTAGAAATAAGTTAGGTCTTCAAATTCTGTCCTCCATGTCGCTCTCTTATTTTCTATTGCTTTCCTATTTCTAGTTCTCTGTGCTGTCTTCTAGATAATTTCCTCTGATCTATCTTCTAGTTCATTAATTCTCTTCTAAGTTGTGTCCAATCTTGCTGTCTTATCCATCCATTGAGTTTTTGTTATATTTCAATTTTTTTATTTCTAAAAGTTATATTTAGTTGTTTTTGAAATTGGCTTGGTCATTTTTCATAGTGACATGCTCATTTTTGTAATTACGTTTTTAAATTTGAAAGTGTGACTTAAAGTTTTGTGTACTACATATGATAATTTTTGGAATCTAAATCTAGTGTTTCATATTTCTGCTGACTCCCACTTATGGTGGCTTGTGTCTAGGTTTTTGGTCATCTCTGCTAAAGAGCTCATATTTGGTTCATCTTTGTCTTTGAAAACAAGGGGTCTGGGACTGCCCTGTGGCTTAGTGATTAAGTTTGGTGCACTTCACTTTGGTGGCCCAAGTTCAGTTCCTGGGTACGAACCTCCACCACTTGTCAGCAGCCATCCTGTGGCAGCAACCCACATACAAACTAGGGGAAGATTGGCACAAGTGTTAGCTCAGGGCGAATCTTCCTCAAGCAAAAAGAGGAAGATTGGCAATAGATGTTAGCTCAGGGTGAATCTTCCTCAGAAAAGAAAGAAAAAACAGGGGACCTAATTTAGGGATGACTTTTTTCATAGAAGATTTGTGTTCATGTCTGCTGGGATCCAGGAGACAGCACTGATTATGGATGCTTTAAGACACTTCCAAGTGTCTGGTATTTACCTAGGAGCATCAGGTTTAGCTTCCCTGTGGTGCCCCTGGCCCAAGGGTTAGTTTTTAGATTGCAGAGCTGATATATGTTACTCTTTAGATTGCAGAGCTGTCAGTTCACCTTACACTTCGTTTTAGACAAGGGACACGGTGTAAGGTGCCACTGGAGACACACCACATCCTGTCCAATAAAAATATTATGCTGGATTAGTTATTTTTAAGTAGGAAAGTCCTTCTATGTAAATGATTGCCATTTTGTTGTAATCAAAAATCTTAATGATTATTTTAGGGATATATTATCCATCAGTTTATTAATTTACCTAATTCTTTACTTGATGAGTTTGAATTTTTTATTTTATTTTACTTTGATACAAACACACTTAATGATGTGATGTGACGACTAGTCATTGGGAGATATTCTTAACATAAACACTTATGAAACAGAGTTGCTATAGCTAAAGAAAGAAACGGCTCTATACATAATAAATTTTGATTGCAAAGGTTATGTCAGATAAATGATGCGGTTCATAAAATGGCCCCACATTAGCCTTAGGTTATTTACATTTTACTGGAACCAGTACCAGTAATTCAAGATCTATCCTTCGGAACTGGCATTAGTTTTATATTCTCGAAAGAGAATCTCTTTGGGGGAAAAAGAAACATCTGAACATTGTTTTCCTTTTGGAGAGCAATTTGACCTTATCTGGTACACTTAAAGATGTGCAGACTGGATAAGCCAACAGTCCTACTTTTCTGTTGACCCAAAGGAAACTGGCCGAGGGGACATACAGGGAGGCTCATCGTACACCACTTGTGATAGAGAAGGAGCAGACTCACCTTATCTGTCCTCCAGTAAGGGAAGGAATAAGTAATCTGTGGTTTATTTATTTAATGGAATTCTGTACACCAGTTAAAGTGATCTGTATGGCCTATCTGTAGATCTAAACGAGATCTGTATGTTTCAACTTGGCTAATGTTGAATGAAACCTCAAGTTGAAAAGAAAGGTAGCATTTAAGTAAATTTTAAGCATCCCAGATATATGTAATAAAAGTACAAAAACCTGTCTGGGAATTATACATAATAACCTTGAGATGCCTGCAGAAATGTGCCAAGGATTTATATCAATAATATTTTATTTCTTTGAAAAAAGTGTCTGAAGCAAAACACAAATGTTAACATTTGATATTAGTAGGTACATAGGTGATTGTTTTATTTCCCACTTTTCAGTGTGTTTTAAAGGTTTTATTACTTAAAATTTCGAAAACCTCACATTAACATGAACAAAGAAGAATATATTTAACAGAATAACGTCTTTCAACCATTGTGGGACTCCTGGCCTTCTTTTGTACAGTTGATCAATTCAGGCAGAATAAAGTATGACAAATCCTGTTGCCGTTGAGTACCTTATCAAAGCTGGTATTTCTTTCTTTCGGAAAGTGTCAAAAGTAAATTGTTTACTGCCTCTTTTTTCCACCTCCATTTAACAAACTCTTTACTTAAGAACATTAAATTTAAGAATTTTTTAAAAAAATTATCCTAGAAGACTTGGTGACATTATCCTGAAACCAGACTCCTTGGGTGACTGACGAAAGGCCCAGGATGTATTCTTTTACTTTACTTTTTAAAGGTACAAACCAGACCAGGAGCTAAGCAAAGCATCTATGCATGTTATTGTTTCAGGGTCACCTAACGCTGCTAGAGAACGCTCCCTCCAGCCTCTCCATGGTTGCTCCTGGTTAGAGTGCATGTGCAGCCTTCCCTCTTGCCTGAAAGGATCTGCGTTCTCACTTAGTGTGTGTCCTAGTTTTGTCATGTGCGATAGTCCTTTCCTTTTCCCATAAAACGTGAGTAGGAATTCCAGCTTTCTACTCTGATCGAAATTAAACTGATCAATATAATCGATATGTAGATAGTCTACTTCCCAGCAACATAGGGTTGTAGGTTACTTATCTTTATGATTTAGGCCAAATTCAAACCAGCACTTAGAAGACACATTGTGGAGAACATGTGCATCCTAAACTAAGAAATGAAGTAGAATGTTTGATTCTGTGTAAGGCTTGGCATCGCTACCCTTTCATTCATTTATTCAATAAGACTGTGCTTCATCTCTTAAATTAGTACTATCTTTGAAATTCAGTCTGTTATTTAAGAAGATACTATTCTTTAATATACGATTGTGTGATATATTTAAAAAGAACAGATCATTTTCAAGTGCATTTCTTGATTCTAATCATGATAAATGTAAGAATTATTAATGTGAAGAATATTTTGGTAGAAGACGCTATTCAAATTCATATAATTCTTAGGACAAGTTTTAAATTATTCGGTTACATCACAGGTATATAGATACTTGTAGGTAGCATACATTAAAGACTGATACATTTCAAAGTTTCCAACTTCACTGATAAAGGGCACTTTTTAAATTCTGGAAAACATTGACTAGTTAAAAACTATAGCTGTATCACTTGAGAACAGTGCCATGTGCCTGGAATCCTTGCTGCTTAGAAATATTGAATGACCGGGTAGGTCAATAAAATATTAGTTAATCAGGTCTTTGCTCTGATTTAACTGAATAAAGTAAGTAAAGCTATTGCTTTATTATTTTGTCACTTTCCTTTGTGTGCCTGGTGAGGCAGAAATAGAGTAGTTGAAGGTGCCAAAGAGGGCCCACTGTGCAATTTTGGTTATTACTCCTTTTATGGTAATAGACATCTGGATAGTTCATGAAGACAGAGAAAAGAGAAACCTGTTAGCAGGAGCATTGGTTTGTAATCTGTGTTTTTGATTATCAATGATAGGATCCTAAAATTACACCCAAATATCTCTCCCAAGTTCTGAAATTGAGTTTCTGAAAAAGCACTGGAGTAGTAATAGAAGGTAGAGTGCAGAGTTCCAGAGAAATGAGCTGTGAATTGAACCTGCAGTGGAAGTTGATCCTAACGGTCAGTTTCTGCCCTCATTCATAGAAAAACAGGACTGAATGTAGAAGGAGCCAGGATCACTGATTAAATAGGATGCTAAAGTGCTGGAGGCTAGAACTGGGCTTGCAGGTCCCGCAGGTCAAGGTTGCAACTATCAGACTTCTCTGCTTGAAACCTGGCTCAAACTGGCAGAAAGAGAACAAAATGAAAAATGCTGCTCATGCCAGCAGAGAAATCGGTAAGAACTCCCTGACTAAGCTTCAGCCGCAATAGCCATTGCACTACTTAGAGAGGCCATTCTAGTCTCTTAACATGAGTCAGTGTGCCTAGATTGGACACTGGTGTTTGATGAAGTGATCCTTTGCTGGCACGTGGTGGTGGTATCAGGTCACATATTCCACCTGCCCCCGCTGGCAGGGGCAGGAGCTGTGTTTTCTGAACCTACTGCTTGTGCTGGAAGTTGTGCTGATAGGGTTCATCTGCCTTTGCCCACTGGCCGCAACCACTTGGCACATCACACACACATGTGCAGGTGCTCTGGTGCTCGTCCGCTGCCTTGGCCAGATGGGGTGGGATGGGCGCTTTCTTTCACATGCTGATGGGCCCGCTGTGCACTCACAGGTAGTTCTCCTGGTCTGCTGCACTTGGTGGTGGCACCCATGTAGTAGCTGAGCTGCACCACTCAGTGTGGAGCATTCCAGCAGGCCAGGCTGCCCCTCCAAAAGCGAAAGTATTCATGCTGGCCCGCCTCTTCTTACAGTCATGTGCCAGATGCTGCATGAGGACCCACGACCTAGATCACTGCCATTGAGGGGAGAGAGGGGATCCACTCACCTCCTTCTACTGCTTCCCAGGGCTCCAGTACCCCCACCTTCAGACGTGTGACTGCGTGGATATCTCAGTTGTCCTATTGTGCTTTGAAGGGAGTCCTCTGTTGGTTAATGAATGTCCATTTGGTTGTAACTTAGGAGGGGAAAGACTAAGGGAACAGCTCACTGTATCATGATGCTCTCAGCTCTCCATTCTTCTGTTGATCCCAACCATTCTAAATGGCTGGTATGTACCTCTCTCCCCCTGACAATAGTCTTTATCTTATCACCCTGTTTGTTTCTTGCATGGAACTTAATGTTTAAAAATTGTTTACTTATTGTATATCTCCCAAGCTCCCTCCCACCCTAGTCCAGATTCCTGGCTACCTGAGGGCAAGACCTACATCTACCTACTGACCCCAGGGCTCGCAGAATGTCAGCGTTCAATCAATATTTTGAAAGGAATGAATGAATCTAAACTCATGATGGAGAACTCATGGTGGACAGAGATAACCCTATGACATTTCAGGTCAGTGAAAGTTTATGAGCAAAAGCAGTGTCAGAAAAGCCCAGTGTTTGCGGGGCACTAAATCTTTATCACCTGACCAAGACAGAAGAAAATCTAATGTCATCATGTCACGTATTCAGAAATAAGTTTGGAGAAGGTGTAGGTCTTAAACACGAAGCTAGGGGTTTTGGACTTTGTCCTGTAAGCATTTGTGTCCCATTGAACTTTTTAGTAAGGGAGTAAAATGAATAAGGTTAACCTAGCTCTGGCGGGCAGTGCTAGTTCTTATGTTAATTATACTGTATCATAATTGCTGGATGCTTCTCTCCTTCCCCACCAGACTGTTAGCTCCTCCAGGGCAGGCACCATGTCTGAATCACCATATGAGATCCCAACTCAGAATAGGGTGGTTGGTACATAAGAGGCACGCAATGAATGTTTGGAATGGGTGAATTCATTAACTAATAAACTTTGGGGGAGCAATTATGCTTCCGCAACTTAAATCTGCCTTCTCTGATCTACCCTTTTCTTTGGAGGTATCAGAATGGAGGTCAAAGTAAGCAACTAAGCACAAAATGAGCAACTAAGCACACAGTGGTGATAGTGTTGCTGAAGTCCCTCCCACAGCAGCTGCGTGGTAGACATGGTCTTGTCTCTTGACTCAGAGTAACCTCGTGAGGGAAGTCTGTGAGAGGGTTACCAACAGATGTGCCGCCTGACTCTGATATTGCCATGCACTATAATGATTAATACATAACAGAAAACATTTTCTTGCCAAAGCTTAGTTGACTCAATTTTAATATTCTTTTAGACAGATCTCCTTACTTATAGTGACATGGTATAAATATAAGAAGAAAGAATGTCAAATATCACTTCGTATAATAACAGTGTTACTGTTCATGCACATAAATTACATTTACCTATTTAAAAGCAAGCAAAGTGCTCAGTTTTGCAATTTAACACTTTTAAATATGCCACATTTTAAAATTACGTCATTACAACTGGTAGAAGTTAGTAATCACCACTAAAATGTGTTTTCTTGAATTATTGATGAACTACTTATAGTAAAATTCTTTAAAAAAATCATTTGAAAGGGCAAAATTTAAAGGCACCTTTGTTATATTTATTTTCACACGTTCCAGACTCATCCGACATCCTTTGAATACCTCTTATGTGGCAAATATCACGAAAACTTCTATAGTTCCACTGTCCGAAATGGCAGCTCCTAGTCAGGCGTGGCAATTTAAACTTAGGCTTTAGTTAATTAAAATTAGCTAAAATTTTCAGTTCCTCAGTCTCACTAGTCACATTTCAAGTGCTCCATAGCCACTGTGGCTAGCAGCTGCTGTATTGAACAGAGCAGAATAGAACGTTTCCATCATGACAGAAAGTTCTATTGGACAGCATTGCTCCAAAGAGAAGAAGTAAATATGACCCATCATGAGCACCACAGTCATAGCATCAAGAGCTACTGACGCATGTCTGGGATTTATTTTTAGAGTAGGTATCTTTGCCCACATTGATGAAAATGCTTTAAAGTGTCCTCGTTCTCAGTAAACAATAATTCTGTTCAGTGCTAAATCAAACTATGGCCACTGAAGAAGAGATGTGGCCTTACCCTTATCAGGTTCTTACCTGTTTGAACTAGTTGTATATTTTGTTTTAAGCCAACTGTAGTGTAGTTTTCCAAAATGACATTTTGAAAGCAAACAACTTCAAGGTATTAGCTTAAACCTGAGCTCATCCTTTATGTTCTAATCTACTGGCTTTCAGTTCCTCTGTCTATAAAAGGAATAACTCGTAACAGTTATGAGTTCCTGTGCCCCTTCACTGGACCCAGGAATTGAAGAGTCTAAGTGAGTAGGAGAGCTTATCCTAAAGTGTCTGACAGTGCATACATCAGAGGGTTTATTGGATAAAGATGCAATCTTGGTCCATCTGCTCCAGACATTTTATCACATTCTTATTCTCTTGCAGATCACCTAGAAAGCAGATAGTTCCTTTGACCCAGAAATAGGTTTAGCCAATCAAAGCGGAAGAGTTTCAAAACTGAGAAATGAAACCCATTTTCTGTTCTTTGGATTGTATCCGGGGACCACATACTTCTGTACCATCTGAGCTAGCACAGCTAAGGGTTTTGGACCTCCAGCAACAAATAAGTTTGCCACCAAAATATCAAGTATTGTGCATTCCTGAATTATGCATTTTATCAGAAGTAACATTTTTGTACTTTTTTATTTCTATTGTCAAGTACACAAAGCTCACCCAAACTTACACATTGTATTCGAATTAATATTTTAGAGTGTCTGAAAATCAGGCTCATGGAATTAAAGTACTACAAATATTTATAATTTGGGAGCTTAAGATCATCCTGTGTTAGAAAGCAGCCACTGATTAACAGTTTGCGTTGGAGGACTTGGACAGGAGCAGAAGGTTCTGTTCTGTGCACTCTTAGCCACTTCACCGTCCCAAGTTACCAGAGCAGCAGTGTTGGAAAAATCTCTGTAATGAGCCATGAATGACTGCGTGCTCAGCAGAGAGACAGCAGTATATGGAGTTCACTTCCAGAAGGATCAGCTTTCCTTGGTATTTAGTAGTTTCACCCTTGGTAGTTTCAAGTCCTGAAGAGAGAGGTGACAACAGAGGGGTGGCACCAGGCACGCACAGCCTCTAGCCTTTTGCTTGTAGAGACTCAATTACGCCAGCCAACAAAAGACACAGTTTGAGAAATATTTCTGGGCATGTGCAACTGCAGAAAGTGTCTTTGTGCTTCAGACTAGAGGAAATGGAGTTGACATCTGGTGTGCGATATGTAACAGCAAGAAACACAATTCCATGGGCGTTTTCTTTTCTCATTTTCCCTTTGGGTGTGAGTGGGGAAGTGTTTGAGTTTGACTGTTTTGGCTGGGGGTAGACGAGAAGGAGGCGGAGAGGGGCTCGCTCTTTTTATCAGTGTTAGCTAAATAGTATTTGGCCTTGATTTTTGTATCTATTGCCCCTCATTCCTAGTTCTGTAAAAGTTTTTGTTTAGAAGTGAGGAAAGGGAAGGATTCCTAGCTAGAATACTGTAAGCATTCTAATAGGTTTTGAGGGAAGGAGGTTTGGAATTTTGTCTTTAAGCAATTAAAGCTTGAGGGGAAATTTTTCATTGTGTAATATTTTATTTATGAGCACAAACTTGACTTCAAGTTTAATGTACTCTTGATATTTGATATAAAGCATTAGGTTTTAAGAACAATATGGAAAGTTGGGAAAGAGGAAGAAATTCTTAGGAGGTCAGAAAAATTAAAGGTCGGGAAATGACTCAGGTTGTACAGATGAGTGAGTAGAAAGACTGCTGGACCTGGAATCAGAAAATACGCGTTGTAGTTATAATTTTTCCATGTACTTCCTGTCTGATGCTGATCAAGTGAATTTATCCCTGGATGTAAATTAGGATGATATTATCTAGTGCATGAATTTACCATGGAGATTTAAAGAATTGTGTGCCAATGTGTATACCTTCTAGCCCTTTTGTTTTTTGGTAATTTTCCCTTGTGGAAACCATATTTCAAAGATTATTATCTTAAAGAGGATATTCTTTTAGAAAAAATAATTTTTACCATTTTTAAAAAATTTTACTATTATTATTTTTTTTTAGGAATATTGGCCCTGAGCTCACATCCATGCCCATCTTCCTCTACTTTATATGTGGGACACCTACCACAGCATGGCTTGCCAAGTGGTGCCATGTCTGCACCCGGGATCCGAACCAGCGAACCCCAGGCCGTGGAAGGGGAATGTGCGAACTTAACCACTGCACCACTGGGCTGGCCCCTGGACTCCGGTTTTCTACTTTCATGGACCTCAGATAGAGAACTACTCTCAGTACAAAGTGTAATTCTGTTATGAATAAAAATTAATTTTAAATAGATTTGGAGTTAATTTTTAATGCTGAGAAAATCCAATAAATGCAACTGAGATGTAGCCTATGTTTTTTACATAAAAGCTTTTTATATGTAAGGGATTTAAAAATCCTGTATTTTCGAGAAGATGATCTCTATCATTCTCATTGGGTACCTGTCTATACCTATGGGTCTTAAAAAGACCATGTGCCCTTCCACATCACAGCCTCCCCTTCATGAAATGAATTCTCTTGTCCATGGTCATGACAGAATTATCAAAGAGCTCAGCTGTTATCTTCTCGTGATAAGACTTAACAATCTAGAAAACAAATAATGGCAGGAAATGGCCCTGGAAATAGGATTCACATTGGCAAGAGAACTAACCTTTATAGAATTATATTTGCCTGGCTCTCTTTATCTCTTTGAATTCTCATAATAGCCCTAGAGGGTATTTTCCTATGTCGAAAGATAAGTAAACTGAAATTACAGAGATAATTAATGTGCCGAAGGTCTGATGCTGGTTAAAACAAAACAACAAAAAGTCAAACCCAAGAAGTAACCCTTTCTTACTTCAATTCCCATATCTTTTCCACTCTCATGCTTTCTCTGAGAGCCCACAAGTGGTCACTAATTTTCAACGAACCTCTCTGGCTCCAAAAGTCCTCTTCCAATCCCCAGATGGATCTTTGGTACACGAGAAACCTTGGCTTAGATGGAAGAAGCATAAAGTTCAGTTTTATGATCCTAGTGATTATTGCTTAAATATGCATTTGAAGTAAATGTGTTTTTGAAGAAAAGCATACGTATAGAAAAGTACACAAATCATAATTTTCACAAGCTGACTACACCCATTTAGCGAGACTCCAAGTTGAGAAACAGAATATTACCAACAATTTACAAGCCCCCCTCATGCCCTCTGTCAACTTAAACTCAAGATCGAAGAAGTCAACACACACTAGTTTTAGCAGGTGTCCTGATACTCTGTGTAGGGTATATACAAAAGGCTGTTCATGATTGGTTGATAGCTACAATTTAAGCTAAGGGCACTGTGTTCTTGATGTTCTTTGTAAATGAAAGTAGAAAGAAAACTGAAAAGACAAACCAGAAATAATGAGTCTCCCATCTTTTGCATTTCCCCCAGCACCCTCTGTGGTGGCTTGTGGACTTGAGACCCCTTTGAATCAAACTGACAATACAGTGACAGTCATGCTGAAACCTGCACACAGCCAAGGTTCACCTGTCAGATATGGAGCAGGGAAGGGGTGGGCTGGCTCTACAGAGACAAAAAGTAAAATCAAATTAATTTCTCACAGCTGGCCCTGTGGCCTAGTGGTTAAGTTTGACATGCTCTGCTTCAGCAGCCCAGGTTTGGTTCCCAGCCTCAGACCTACACCACTTGTCGGTGACCATGCTATGGTGGTGACCCACATGAAAAATAGAGGAATATTGCACAGATGTTAGCCCAGGGTGAATCTTCCTCAAGAAAAAAGAGGAAGATTGGCAACAGATGTTAGCTCAGGGCAAATCTTGATAAGGATCAAGGCTGCCCCAGAGAGAGAAGCCCAAAGCATCCTGCCCTACATACCAATCTATAGCATCTTTGGGGAGGGGGCAGTGCATGGGACATCTTGATCTGATTTGTATCCCAAGTTACAGGACCACCCGCTAACCAGACCCCACCTGCACTGATACCATTTTAATGATTTTTTTCATGATCTTTCCTTTGTCTTGTAAAGAAATGTCACATACCTATGCCTTATAAATTTAGCCCTACCCTCAACCCATTGCAGCACTTCACTGTCCATGGGGCTTTCAACAGAACTAGGTATTTAATCCAGGCCCCTGCTACTCCCAAGTTTGAATGCTGCAGACCTTCAGAGAGGTTCAAAATTGAACTTCTGGGAAAATGAATGGATTTCTGGAAGCTATGTGGGTGTTCCATGAAAACCATGTACGTGCGAGATCTCCAGGAGCACTGGAGCATAAGGAAAACAATATTCTATTATATGTCAAGACGTATAAGTCCTCCAAGGATGATATTTTCATTTGCCTGTGTGGGGGATCAGAATTGGCCACCCCAAAATGTGTCCCTGGCTTGATTATTTTTAAGGACAAAAGGCTCTGAAAGAACCATTCACCTTCCCCCTAACTGCCTAAATGAATTTAAGATAGAAGACCTGTGGCCAGCCCGGTGGTGCAGTGGTTAAGTGTGCATGTTCCGCTTCAGCGGCCCAGGGTTCACTGGTTCAGATCCCCGGTGCAGACATGGCACTGCTTGGCAAGCCATGCTGTGGTAGGTGTCCCACATACAAAGTAGAGGAAGATGGGTATGGACGTTAGCTGAGGGCCGGTCTTCCTCAGCAAAAAGAGGAGGATTGGCAGCAGATGTTAGCTGAGGGCTGATCTTCCTAAAAAAAAAAAAAAAAAGAAGACCTGTCCCCAGGACAGGCCACCATCATAGATAACTTTGGGTATAATAGACTGGGAAGATCCTTGCTAAGCCCATTCTTATCAAAGTTCTCTTTCTCCAGCCCCCTGCATTGTCTATAGATGGCTCAGCAAACATTTATTTATAAAAAATTTGCCTTTCCATCTCCATGTGAATTGTCTTCCACCCTTTTGAAGTCCCAAACCACTACGCAAACATCCTCCTTTGTCTTTAGCTGAAGATGATATTTAAGGTGGTAACTTTGGCCAATCTGGTGATAACTCAGTTTTTCTGGGTTTCTCCCATGTATATATGTTGTTAATCTTTGTTTTATTTTCTCCTGTGATTCTGTCTCATGTCAATTTAATTCTTAGACCAGCCAGAGGACCTGGAGGGTAGAGGAACAGTTCTTCCTCTGCTACACCTGTCTTTGGGATATAAACAGCATCAGCATGACCCATGTCATTATCTTGCTACGGACAATTATGATGATAATGATGAAAAAATTCATGCATTTTCAAAGAAAACTACTTTATTTGAAGCAGTAATAGCCTAAAGCAGTGTATAATCTATTCTGCATTTCCCTGTAGCCCAACAGATGGAATAAAACACCAGGCTCCTGTCAACCTACAAAAACAGAAACCAGTTTAAGGGGGAAAGCATTTATTTAGGATCAAAGAATAGCAATTTGGGGAGCACAGACTCAGATAGAAACCCCAGTAGTCTCTTACTAGGGAATAAAAGTCAGGGGCTTTTAAAAGAAAGGAGGTTATATTAGAAGGAGTTTTAATTGGAGTTCAAGGCAGAGGGCTAGTCTTGGCTAAACATTGATTGACTAGCGATTCTATCTTCAGAAAATCCTCAGTCTTTGTGATTGGGATGTTTGCTCTCCTGCTAACTTCTCCAACAATTGCTTATAAAACAATTGCCATTTTGGCCCAGTCCAAAAGTTTGGCCCAGTCCATGTTTCAAAACAGCAAGGCAGTTTCTCTGGAAAGGCAGCTCCAACTCCATTTCAAAATGGCTCCAGTGCAGTCAATTTTGACACTTTCTCCTTTTGATCAAGGTCTTTCTTTGAAAGCATCACTGATCAACCATTTGAAAACGTTGCTGATCAACTATTGGAAAGTGTTACTGACCAGCCATCAAAGCATCATTGGTCCCTCATCACCAGAAAGTCTCATTCCTGGTATGTCATGTCCTATGTAGGAAGAAAAGTGGTTTCCTTAGGACCCTTAGGCTACCTTTGAGCAACAAGAGTTCCAGAGAAGAGAAAGTCTTACCATCAGGTTCCTTAAGGGGCAAATACTGTCTGTAGTTTCTTGAAGTTTCTCAGGTGAAGGCTCGTAAGCCTTAGCAATCATTTTAAAGTGCTTAATGACCATTATACGAGTGATGTTTTTATAACATCGAGCCATGCAGAAGAGACAAAGTTTTACAACAGTGAGAATTCCTATAATAATAAACAAAATGCTAAGTCTAAAATGGAGAATAGACCTGAACCAGGAGGCAATTCATGAGGGTAGCCAGCCAAAGAGATCAAAGAAGTATGGGATGTCAGTGAGCACTGCATTTAACTATTCGGCTTGTGCTCAAATTCTGTCTAGTTCTGCCTTGACCTTGCCAGAGGTGTTCACCAAGGACAACAAGAGATATTTACAGCAGTTACAAATGTTACCTCTTAAATCTCTGGAGGTTCGATTGGTTAGGCAAGAAGTTCTAGTCACTTAGCACAATGAATTAGGGGAGGGATGGCAGAGAGCTTGGTAATTAAAGGATTCTCTAGATTCATGTACAGAAAGAGGCTTCTGATGACAAACCCAACAGTCCGAAAGACTTCCTCCTTTTGTAATAGATGGAAAGGTGTGGTTAAGAGTATTGTGTTTCCAAGAAAGAGAGAGAATATAAGGTGAGAAGCAACAGTAAGTAAAACGTGTGCAGTCCTGTCCGGCCATCTGGGGAAAGCTGCCTGCCTCAGATGTCGGCTGCTTCTCTTCCTAGGCAATTTAGTTTGGAGGCCTCCAGCATTCGTACAGGACCAGATGGCAGGTGGAGCCTTCTTTAGTTATGAGATGTATCTCCAGGTTAAATGTGTTCTAGTTCTGCAGCAGTGTCAGTGGTTAGGAGCACTTGGTAAGGTCCTTTCCAATGGGTCTCGAGGGCTGACTTCCTCTGATGATGCTTCCAGAATATTCAGTCACCAGGCTCTAGACTATGACCAATAGAATCCTTGCAACTGGAATCCAGGAAACTTTCCTAACTTGTTGATAATAGGCTTGAGTATAAGGGATTAGAGAGTTACAGTAGGTGACCATACTAGCGTAAGACAACAAGGGATCCGCAGAAGGTTGTATACTAATACACAGTGATCTGCTGGTGACTGTCTCATGTGGAGTGAGGTATGTTTTTCAAAGAGGGTATCACAAACAGTCGGTGAGACCATAGGCAATACCTTAGGCCAGGGGAGTCCAGTCTACAGGTACATAACAAGACCTCAAAGACAGTTAACAGGACTAGAATCTGATACCTACGGAGATGTAAACATAATTTTTCTCTCTACAATTACCCTCAATTTTTTTCCCAAAGACAATTACAGCAAAACTAATTTGTTTATATTAATTATTTAGTCTGATTAAGTGAAAATAAGAATATTCACTGAGAGTTTCTGAATTCTGGAGGGATTAGGTAAGGATAAAAAGTAAATGTTTCCTCTTTGTTCACAAATGTTTATCTTATCAAATTGTTCATAGCTTAAGAGAAAAGACTTCTTTAAATCTGGAAAAACAAATTATTACAGTGTCCTCCTCAATTCACATAGCCTCATGTAATTAATATTTGTTCTTCATCTTTTGTTAGCAGTTTTATGAAGCCATCGTTTTCTTCATTAGTGTTCTGTAGTTTCTTACCAAGTTCAGTTTTATGATCTGAAAATTTATCACAAACCTGTATTCTAGAATGCCAGAGTCCTTTCCATGAACTCTCTGAAGATGAAACATACTTGCAAAAGCATCGGAGCAAGACAATAACTGTCTGTAAATAACAAAAGATTCAAAATGGCTGGTTAAAGATTTTATTACAATGCAATTGACAAGGAAATTTGGTTATTTCTGTGATATATTTTAAGAGTGACCAGAATTATGACTGATAACATTATACCAGGACAAATCAGATTTTTAGGAATTTTATATAATTTTCAGAACCCTTACATTAATAACATCTATCCATGCAATATAACCTAAGAAAGTTTATCATCATTTATTTGACAATGCTTCCCATGTAATTTAGCATGACAAATAAGCCTAACTTGTTTAATATCTCCCCTCTTATAGCATACCTAATAAATTTCTGTCATTTAACTTAATTTAGCAAAACTCTAAGCTTTCAGAAAAGTTACCAAAAGGTTTTAAAGTTATTTTTCAGTACATATACCAAACAAATAATTTTGTTTAAAAGTTTACCTAAAAACTTTTTATCTTACTTATATCTATTTAGTTTACTTATTCTTAATAATTATGTTTAGATTACCTACAAAAATTCGTGAGACTTTAGACAAAGTCAGCCACCAATTTTTTTTGCTGCCGACTCTTGTAAGAGATAACACGAATTTGTTTGACTTTTGGTAAACTGAGGTAGAACAAAAGTTTTGTTTTTAATGCTGATAACTCTAAAGACATGCCTATTTTAATTAAACTTAAATTATCTTTAATGCTGAATATTTTCCTAGATCATGTGATCCTGAAATTCATTTGGGCTAGTTTCTGTTATCTTTCTGAGAGTGTACTCAATTTATATGGCACTTGTTTGTTTTTAAGTCAATTAAATAGAGCTCTCTTAGAAACTAGTCTTGATGATAATATCTGGAGGTGGAAAGATATCACTTATTTATAACATACATGTATAGACACACACGTAAACACACAGACAGATGCAAACAGAAATCTTATAGCTTCCATTTAAAAATTTTCCTTAAATTAGATTTTTGGACAAGGGTGCTTCCTTAGCAGTCTGCATCTCCAAAAGCTTCTTTTCCCTTTTTTTTTTCCTTCAGTCTTAGGAATCAGGTATTGTCCAGATAAGAGTTCCTGGAGAGGTCCCAAGATTTTTGAGATAAATAGGGAAGGTTAGTTAGTTATCAAGGACTGACATAGCCATCCAATTACATTACCTTTAATTTGTTTCTTTCCTTCTGGGTACATAGTTTTATTTTAGCTTAGTAGGAGGAAACCTAAAAGAAATTCCTACTAGGCTCTGAATATCAGCTTCCAATTTGGCCAAATTTCTGATCATAAGTTACTAAATCCTTTCAAATATCTTGTCACGTTTCAGCCAAGACAAACAGTAAATATTTCTGGCAGTACTGAATAACTCCATTAATTTTAATTCTAGATTCCTCTTGACTGTTTAAGGGAATAATGTAACTGTTTAACAGAAAATCTCTCAGAGTCTTGCTAAATCTGGGAGGGGCCCACACGGGACCTTCCTTCAAAGGTAGATATGGGGTAGTCTGTAGGGCCATTAACAGACTTTTGTATATCTTTCTTATATCTTATTTTTTCGTTAGCTTTTTGCACCAAAACTTTCAATAAGGCTATTTTGGTATTTTTAAGCCTTTGCTTTTAGGTACACTTCTTAAATGATCTTATCTAATTGCAACATTCCTTCTAATAGTGTAATTCTCCTGAGGGCTGGCAGCATTTTGGTAGGACCCTAGCTGCAAATGGGGTGCAACCTACATTTCTGTCTAATCACATTTTGGGGCCCCCAACCTGACAATTACCAAACCAAGCTCTCAGGACATGAAATAAGCTTAGTAATATTTTGCAGTTCTTTGTGAATATTTACAGCTTCTGGGAATCACAGTTTTTAAGCAAGTGTGCCAGAAGGTGGCATGCTTGATCCTTTAGAAATTAAAGATCTTATTTCTAGTCTTAAATTCTAGGTTCTCAACTCTAGCGTGCAAAAAGACAAGTTTTGGAAGCTCTAATGAGGCCTGAATTTGCCACTGTAATTTTCAATTATTCTTAGTATTATTAGTCCACCACAATAAAAATTTACAAGAGATAGAACAGTAGTTCTTATATATAAACCCAGCTGGAATTTCTGAGGGAGGAACTTCTTGGGAACTTTTGGAAGATGAAATTCCCATGTTAAAGGACAGCTGGACAAAAAGATGCCAGTTGCAAGCCCCAGGTTGTTACCTGTGCTTCTGACCCACTGGGTACAGCTGTTTGGACAAACAACACAAAAGACAGAATTTGAGTACTCATCAGATAGGGATTAAACGTTTATCAACAACCACAGCCAGCTCAGACAGAGAAATCTTCCAGATGGCAATAGCCTCGAGCCACTGTAGGAAGGTGGCCCCAACAGGGGTACGCTTCCAGACGGCAGTAGCTGTGAGCCAGCTTGGAGATAAGTGTCTCCTGGTTGATTGCCCCCAGAATCCTAAAGAAAGGCAAAGACCTCAACCAAAGGGAGGGAGAGCAGAACCTGAGAGGGCTCACGATGGTAGGAGTCAGTGGTTTACGGAAGTTGTGAACACAGAAGGGGACTCAGGTTTGAACCGAAATCATTTCCAGGGGATGCAGGTCTGCCCAGGCGAGATTGCTCCAGATCTCACTTCTGACGCCAGATGTCAACCTACAAAAACAGAAACCAGTTGAAGAGGGAAAACGTTTATTTGGGATCAAAGAATAACAATTTGGGGAGCACAGATTCGGGTAAAAACCCAAAAAGTGTCTTACTAGGGAGTAAAAGTCAGGGGCTTTTAAAAGTGAAAAGGGAGGTTGTATTATAAAGAATTTTAATTGGAGATGGAGGCAGAGAGCCAGTCTTGGCTAAACATTGGTGGACTATTGATTCTATCTTCAGAAAGTCCACAATCCTCAGTCTTTGTGATCAGGATGCCCGTTCTCCTGCTGACTTCTCAATTAATTGCTTGTAAAACAATTGCCATTTTGGCTCAACCCAAAGTTCAAAACAGCAAGGCAGTTTCTCTGGAAAGGCAGCTCCAACTCCATTGTGGTTTTTTGTTTGTTTGTTTGTTTGTTTGTTTGTTTGTTTGTTTTGAGGAAGATCAGCCCTGAGCTAACATGTGCTGCCAATCCTCCTCTTTTTGCTGAGGAAGACTGGCCCTGAGCTAACATCCGTGCCCATCTTTCTCTACTTTATATGTGGGACGCCTGCCACAGCATGGCTTGCCAAGCAGTGCCACGTCTGCACTGGGGATCCCAAGCAGTGAACCCCGACACCACCAAAGTGGAACATGTGAACTTAACCGCTGCACCACCAGGCCAGCTGCTCCAACTCCATTTTAAAATGGCTCCACTATATTTTGACACTCTCTTTGTTGTCCTGGCCATTTAGGGTTCCTTTGTTCCTCACTGTCCTGGATTCAACTGTGGACACATTTTTTGTGTGTTTGTCCTTCAGAAACATCAATTCTCAAGAGATCAAGAGAGGATGCACTTTAATACAACTTTTTAAGAAGGGACATAGATTATCTCATTGAATAACTTCTTTAGACACTAGGTATGAATCTGGGAAAGTATAGGGTAGTTTGTTAGGAAATGAGAAGCATCGCACCTTTTCTTCAACATGTTTTCATTTAGAAGAGTAAATAACTATCTCTGAGAGAAAAATCTTTGAAAGTAAGCCTGGCACCTGCCTTGGAATTAATAAATGGCATCTTCTCAGCACATCTATCAGTATCTCTGATAATTTTTAAATTTTCTCTAGTAAATATTTAAGCAATACATTGCTTTAGCAATGTAATATTCAGTTTTAATATATATAATTTACTTATTGGTATTGCTAATCATGCAGTTAATAATTATTGTTTATTTTTAATTATAACAGTTTATTCAAGTTAGAGTTCTTACATCACTCCAAATAAAGAAGAAGACCAAAACAATTCAAAGTCCAGTGCGCGCTGAAGGGCTTGAATTAAAAAAGAGTTTCATATTTAGTTACTAAATATATTACATGTCTCCTATGAGCAAAGCACTGTGCTAGGTATGAGAGTAGGGTATCAAAGATGATTAAAAATGATTGAGGGGGGCCGGCCCCATGGCCGAGATGTTAAGTTTGCACGTTCGGCTTCATCGGCCCGGGGTGCGCCGGTTCAGATCCTGGGCGTGGACCTACACACCGCTCATCAAGACTTGGGCGTCCCACAGAGAGGAACTAGAGTGACCTGCAACTAGGACATACAGCTAGGTACCGGGGCTTTGGGGAGAAAAAGAAGGAAAGGAGGAAGATTGGCAGCAGATGTTAGCTCAGGGCCAATCTTAAGAAAAAGAAAAAGAAAAAGAAAAAAGAAAAAGGATCAAGGGAAGCCAGCCCCTCCCTAGTGCACTGGGACTGCCCCTTCAAGGATGTTGCGCCACTAGTCATCTCTTTTCTCTCCCACATTGTCAACTTTTCCCTTTCTATTGGATCATAAATATTAACATTCAAATGCTGTAATTTCTCCCGCTTTAAAAAAAGAACTTCCCTTGATCCCCACATTCCTCTCTGGCTCCTCCATATCGATGCTCCCTGTTTGTGTTCACACTGACTTCTTCCTCCTGCCTGATTTCCCTCCTCCCTCAACTGGCTGCTCCTTTTCGCACCCTCTTCTCTATTCACCTCCTAGGGCTCTCACACAGTCTCATGGCTTTAAATGTCATCTCTTTGCTAACAGCCCCAAAATTTATGCCCGAAACCTAGGTCTCTCCCCTTTGCTTCCAACTGCCTACTTGGCATCTCCTTTGGATATGTAATATCTCAAAACTACCTTGTCCAAAACCAAACTCCTGATTTCCCCACTTATCTCTCCAAACCTGCTCCTCTCTGTCCTCTACATTTCAGGAAATGCAAACTCTAGCTTTCCAGTTACTCATACCAGAAACCTGGATGGTATCCCAACACACTCTACGTCAAGTTCATGGGCAAATATTGACAGCTTGGCTGTCAAAATAGATCTCAAGTGTGACCATGTCTTACCATCTCCACTGCTACCGTCTTGTTCCAAACCATCCTAATCTCTTGCCTGGATTATTGCAGCAGCCTCATAACTGGCATTCCTGTTTCACCATGGACACCCTATGGTCTATTCTAAACACCACACTGCCAGTGTGATCCTGTTAAAACATAAGCCCGATCACATCAGTCCTCTACTCAGAGTCCTCCCACAACTCACATATCACGCGGAGAAAAAGCAAAGTCCTCCCAGTGATGTGCAGAGGTGTCCCCCCAACTCTGAGGTGTGTCCCACCACTTGCCGCCGGATGACTCCACTCCAGTCACACCTCACTATTTCATAGGCTCATCTTGTATCCTTTAGGATTTTCTTCCCGCTGCCTAGATTCCTCCTCCCTGCATATCAGTATATCTCATTCCCTTTCCTCTTTCGGGTCGCTGCTCAAATGTTATTTTCTCAATAATTCCTTCTCTGATCCCCCGTCTGAGATCTCAGTAGCAACTGTCCCGTCCTCGAGTCCCCACACCATTCCGCACGTTTCTCTGCAGCACCGAGCACCGAGTAACATCTTGCCTACAGTACTTGTTTACATCTGGGTCTGTCTTTCCCCACAAGAATATAACTTCCACAAGGACGAGGTTTTGGCTTACCCATTTGTTTGCTGCTGTTTTCCTAAAATAGTGCACAGCACAGAGTGGGGACTCAATAAACACTTGTTGAATAGATGAAGAACATTGCTGATTTTCCACCACAGTCAAGGACAGGCTAACACTAGTCACCATCACGCAGCGGTTCTGGGCAGCCAACCTACCCCGTCAGCGCTTCCTAATCTTTCTCTCCCCCCTCTTTAGAAAGGCTTCCGGTTTTCTCAAGGTAAGACAGCTCTCATGCCCTGGCAGCAGGGTCTGGAGCCCCAGGCAGCAGTGATGGCCTCATAGCCTTCTGGGCTTGCACCCTTGGGTCTTCTGGGAAAATCTGTGCAGCCAGATCAATATCAAAATTGGGCCCAAACCTCAAGCCAGTAGCTGAGTACTCCGTGTTCTCAGCCTGGCATGCTGCCATTATTTAATTTAACATCCAACACTGGGTCAACACTGACTGTTTTCTGCCAAGTTGAAAACCAACCAAACACTGCAGTGGGCAATCATTCCCTTTCTTTTGAGATCTTTCACATTCGTCTTTATATCTGAAAACTTAAATAATGCAGGTTCACTGGAATACCACCCTTTTTAAATTTCTTGGTCATTAAACAAAAGAAAACAAAGGAAGAATCCCAGAGCTTTCTCTAGGAGTCAGTAGAGTGGGCGTCTGTGAAGATTATTTTCCGTAATTTAGCAGTCTCTAGTCCTCAATCGCCCTGAAACATTTAGCTTATTCATCATTTTAATGAATATATTTAAGCCTAGATAATGTCTACTGTTAAATGCATACATTTGAGTTTATTCTCTTTAAAAGGAACTAAACTTGCAGTAAACGCTAAACAGAATGCACAGTAGAAGAGAAAAAAACACCTTCCCATGAAGTATTAGAATTTATACCAAAGAAAAGAGAAAAAGAATAAAAGTTTATACCATTAGAAACCTGGCAAGAAAATAACAAGACAGAGGGGAAAATATTATGAAAACAACTCTTTTGCCAAAATAAGTTTGTCAATTATACTGTTAAATCCATAGATTTGGGTGAAGGAAAAAAACAGCTATCAGTGGCAACCACATTCCGTCACAAATTCTTCTCTGTCCGAGACTGACTGACAGCTCACAACCTCATGTTTCCAAAGAAACAAAAGTGGAGAGAATCAAAGAAGTCCATTTCAGGAAGGGAGGGAGGGGAGAGCACACAGAGATAGGCAGGAATGATGTGGACCCAGAGTGAACCTGGAATGAAGGACACACACCTCATGGATCATCTCAGGTGTGGACCCAGAGTGAACCTGGAATGAATGGCACACACCTCATGGATCATCTCAGGGCCGTGATTTATTTCATCCCAACTTAGGTTTATGCTGATGCTTCTCCAGAGCAGCCCTAAACCAGACGTCAGCATCAGTCCCTTCACTCAGCACCCTGCAGTGATGTGGTGGCCGTGCCCTGTTACAGGCAAAGGGAGGGTCCCTCGCAGACAGCGCAGGGCAGACCCCTCGCCTTTTTTGAGTTGGTTTCCCATTTTGCATGACTGCTACCATAGTCACATTGCAACTGTGTCCCACAGAGAGAATATTTCATTTTCTTGACCTGCAATGGGAGATGAGTTACAAGTAAGTGCTAAAGAAGGACAGTGCTGAGCTCACGCTGGCTGCATCTCAGTGTGCGTGCCTGCTTCCTAAAGGCCATGGCAGGCTGCAGGGGATGGCGTCTCCTGACCCAAGGACGTGCAGAGTCGTCACCAGGTCTCTAGAGCTTAGGTAAGAGGCTACAGGAAAGCATAGTTAGTTGTTAGTCAACAGGAGCATATGTGTGACCATTCACAGCACATACTCTTCTCTCTCTGAGTATTTACCATGTGTGGGTTGTAATGCATCTGCGTTATTTTTTACATTTAAATTTTTTAAGCTAAATAAAGTTTTTCTAAATAATTTCTTTCCCAAGTGTTCTATTTATCAGGAAAATTTAAATACAAAAAAACTTAGTGAATCATTTATTTAGAAAATATATTTGGAGAACTTGCAGTCTATAACTAGTGAGATGGGTCCCAATATGCCAACATTTGGAAGAATGAAACCAATTTTATTTTATTTTTTTAAGTTAAGTTTTTTTAATTGGATAGAGAAATCAAAATTGAAAAACATTGGACTTTTTTTAGTTTTGTGAATTTGAACTGTTATTTATTTTTACATGGATGGCTTTTTTTCAATTCTTATTCATCTTTTTATAACATACACATTTTATCTCTAAATTTTTCTTAGCAATTTATTTAATGTAACAATATCTTTCAAATCTACCACTTTGGTTATATGTTCCAGTGGAGTTTATAGTTAAGATGTAATTACAATAAAAAAATAGTAAACGTTAATATTTTCAAGCTTTATCTGGACAAATAGTTTGAAGGATATCCACTCAAACAAAACAGTAGGACATCCTCCTGAAACTGTCAGAAATACAACTGACCTATAAAGTGTTGTCCGGAAGGGTTTGTAGTTAATGAGGCGTGATTTTTGCATCACCACGCTCATTACGATTGCCCTTTGATTGAAACGTACACATGGAGTGGAAACTCAGATGACCACGACCCTTCTTCTCCTGCCTTGTGTTTCTCCCCTGATCTTGACCGGCTTCATCAATCTGGTGGCCACAGCTGTGTTCAGGATGCAGCGCCTCGTATATACCTTAATATGAACAGCTTTTGAGAAAAGTGTTGATTGTATGTTCCCAATGGAAACAGATAGAAAGTTATGGGTTGACACTCCCCATTTCTCTATGATGACTCATCTTTGAATATGTCCCGTCTGGAATGCACAAGACAGAAGGATGGTTAAGTTTTTCAAGGATCAGATGAAGCATGAGTGGAAAACCCAAAGAAAGGGTAGAAAGGGCTGGTGCCAACATTCAATTTTAATTATGTTTAATTAAACTTTTTACCAAAGACAAGGAGAAAATTCTGAGGTGAGAAACTTGGACATAAAATTCCTACTTCCAGAATGATCTGTCTGCCTGGTGAGGGTGACGCGATGGTTCTGATGCGGAGGGCTGTCGTGTTCTGATTGGAAAGGTGGAAGCCCTAATGAATGGCTTCCGTTTAGTGGATTGAACATCACGTTCCTAGTGTTGTCGTCCTGAGCTCAGTCAGCAGAGGAAATGGATATTTCATCAGACACGGATTTGACGTTCCATCATGTTATGCCGTAAACAGGACAAATGGTGTTTTGGAAAGGGGGAAGCAGGAGAGCTAAGACAGTAGCCACTGGAAGGCTCTGGTTCTCTCGTTTAAACAGATATTAAATGTGGGTGCCAGGAGTGTGATCATCAGTTCCTTCCCACTTTGTGAATAAAATGCTTAGAATGAGTCTTTTGCCTACCAGATGTGACCTAGATTTAGATTTCCAAAGGCAAGGGGAAAATCTCTAATGTGTTAAAAAAAAAAAAAAAAAAGAAAACAATTGCTGGCAAAATGCATGGCAAGTGAACTTATCTCACTTTTCCAGGTGTTTGGGCTAATATGTTATGGAATTACTGCTTTATTTATAAAAAATAATTGAGAAAATCAAGTTCCAGCAAATCAAATTTGGATAAAGGCTTAGGATAGCCATTGTTTTGTTCAGCAAGTTTTTAAATGGCAGAAAGACCAGGGAGTCAATAGAGATAATAAAAATATAAAAACTGTGACTCGGCTTAATTCATCCTCCAAAGGTCTGTTTCTTCTGGATTAAGTCATTATTCTACCTAAGTCTCTCAGGGAGTCATGGAGGTTACGTTATCAATAGCGCATTTGAAGAGATGGCCTACAGTAACATATGGCCTTGATACAACTTTAAAAACCAATAAATAGCTCACCAAATTTACATGATTATTTACTAGATAATAATCTTAAAAGGGCTGTTTTCATAGTGTGTGCCACTTTTGTATCTGCTTTTTCTGAAATTTAGAGTATGCTCTCTGTAAGGCAAATTTGCCAATATACTGTGCCCTATAAATACAAAACTCGTAAGATTTAGACCTGAACAGTCATGTGGTACAAACTGTCATATTTCAAAGAAAATCTTACAAATTCTAATTTCCCCAAAATTAAGTCTAAATTCTAAAAGCCATATTTTTAAACAGAATAGTTAAAACATGATATTAATCATGGATAAGTTGCTGGAGTGTTATTGATATATAATAAGCTACATTGTTTGGTTAGAAGAACACTGAATTTTTTTTATTGAGGTATAGTTGACATGTAGCATTATATTAGTTTTAGGTGTGTAACATAATGATTCGCTGTTTGTATACATTGTGAAATGATCACCACAGTCAGTGTAGTTAATATCTATCACATCACCATACATGGTTACAAAATATTTCTTCTTGTGATGAGGACTTTTAAGACCTATTCTCTTAGCTACTTTCAAATCTGCAGTAGGGTATTAATATAGTTGCCGTGCTGCACCTGACACCCTCATGATTCGCTTTACAGCTGGAAGTTTACACCTTTTGACCCCCTTCACATTTCTCCCACTCCCCAACTCCCCAGATGAACGCTCAATTTAGATTTGGAATTCCTAGATCTGTATTTTAGCTAACTTTGTGATTCTGAACTCTGGGCCTTAGTTTCCTCATTTGTAAATTATGAAAATTTCACTAGATGATCCCTGAAGTCCCTCCCAATTCCAGAATATCAGGTTTTCTAAGTGGCAGCCCATGGTGACAGTATATACTCAGTGGCTCATTACTGTATTTCATCATTCAGACGTGCCCAGCAGCTCTTCCAAAGGCTCTCTGTCTAGTCAATTCAAGTCCAGAAGTGTTAGTTGGTGAGCAGTTTATCTTTTAACCACATGTCCCCCACTGTCACCCAGGAGGCACTCAGTTAAACGCGGGGAGCAGTGGGGAAATGAGAATGGGAAGGAGAGAGTGGGCAGAAAAAGCAGGGCCTGAGGGGCGGTTCCCATGTATTATTAGGCAAGTTTCCTGGTCAGAGCCTGACGCTGACCAAACTCGAGTGCCCTCTCTGTGTGGGCTAGTTAGCCTGTTTGTCTCTACCCACAGCGCACTGAACTAGCCCACGCAAATATACGCCATCGTCACAAAGACAGACTGGGGCCAGGAGAAAGTGGTGAAACAAGTCCATCAGTGTTTCTGAAAATGCAGCTGGAAGTCTGTCCTGCTGGGGAGAAGTCAGTATACCGCCTGTGTTTGTCAGCATGCCAGGCCAGGTGGGCTGAGCTCTTGGGAGGGGCACAGCAAACTTTATTGGGCGGCCCTGTCAGTTATTAGCTTGGCTAAGACCATGTTGCCTTCCGAAGGCCTGGCCTTCCGTAAAAATAGTTGTTGAAGCTGGGCCTCTGATAGAACACGTAAAATCTGTTCAGCTCATCCTGACTCACGGAATTCTTTACGTCTAGGCAGTAATGACTAAAAGCTGAGGTGACCATCAGTTTTATCTGGCTATACTAATGTTTTCCAAACCTATCACAAATTCACGACTAGCGGTTAATTTGTGTATGAATATTAATCCGTTTGAGCCTTGCCTGGACTAATATAATATGAAAACCTTTTTCCTTAAGAACTTTTACAAAACCTTTACATTTATTTCTATTGTGTTCAATAAAAAAAGCAATTTCTTATTGTTTTCTTTTTCCCAAAAAATATGTTCTTTTGAGAGTACAATGTTTGGACGCAGTGAATGTTAAGAAAGGGTGTGAGATGAGTATCTATGAAATAAAAGTTTCATCCAGAACCATAGGACAATACACTCTCAAAATTAATACAAAATAAGTTGAGTAGGAGATACTTAGGTTTTATGATGTTTCATCCAAGTATAACTAAACATATTTGTATCAATGAAAATACTTGCATTTTCAACATTTTTCATAAGGAGTAATGTATCTCAATAATATGTTTGACAGAATTTATCATACAAGCACCATCAGTTTTACCCTGATTTATTACATTTACTGTTGCTTCTAAAATTGCTACAGATCTTTGAGAAATTGAGGACATTTGCATCAATTACAGCAATATTCCTGTCTCAGCCACTGTGGTAACTAGAAATCGCAAAAGTCGTGGCTACATGAAAATAATTAAAGAGATAAGCATTCTTGGTGAAAATAGCAAATGTTAGCTCTTCGACTACCTGAACACCTGTTATAAGTATATCTAACTATTTTAATCCTAAGCACTATACCTCTCCTTTCCATAACATTTTTTAATAGCTGTACATTTTGCAAATGCAGCCTATGTCATTAAATATGTAGCACCCATTCTCTTACATTTAAACAATACTGTTCTACCAAGAAAAAAAATCTCAATAAAAAGAGAAGGTATTTTTGAAGATATCATGAAATAAAAAAGATAAGAGAGAATTTGATGAAAGCCATATTTTCAGAGATTCCTGCTGCATGTGGCTGGAGGCAAGTTGACATTAACTACAGTTCTCCCACTATAACTGTTTATATCTGAGGGAGGATTTTTTTTCCCACTATAACTAAGCATGAGTAGTATATGGAAAATGTCTTAAGTCTGGATGCTTCATTCAAAAATCTTGTTTCAAAATTACATTTTCTGAATCTGCGCCGAGAAGCTCATATGTAGACGTTTCCTCATGATTATTATTTAGAATATGTGTACTTAATATGCAGCCATGTAAATAATAACCAGATGCTGAGACTTTTCTACTCTAGCACAGCCTCTGGCATGTGAAACAGGATTTATGTGTACACAGATAGGTATGGATATGTCACCCTAATCTGTCCTTCGGTTTTCTAGGTGACAACTGAGTGGGCTTGGTGTACAGAAGTCAGTTAAGCAAGTTGACCTTTTAAAGGCCTCCTCTAAGCTGGCCTTTGTATGACTACCCGAATAGCTCCTACAGTAGCCACTATTTCTGGACTCAATCTAATAATTTAAATATGTTCTACTAGGGGTTCTTTGGGAGTTCTTTATAGTTTGTTTGTTTGTTTTTAAGGAAAGTGGGGAATGTAGGTACCAATTGTTTATTTTATAGAAGGAAAGTGTCAGAGAATGATAAGGAGCAGCCACTTGGGCTTTACAGTTTACAAACCTGGCTTCACATTCCAGCTCCTACTTGGCAGCAGTGTAAATTTAGATGAGTTGCTTAACCTCTCTGAACTCAGTTTGCATAAGTGAAATGTGATGATGATGTGTACTTCATGGGGGAAGCATGAAGACTAAATGAGATGACTCATGTACGTAGTTGGTGCTTGATAAATAACCACTTAGGGACGCAAGAGTTGGGAAATTTGTCTAAGGTGACGTAGTAGGTGGCAGAGCCCGGGACAAATCCAGGTGTGTCTGATTTGTAGCCACCCAGCTACAGTGGCCACAGCAGTAAAACTCAGAGATGCCACTCGCTCTGTAAAACGCAGGGCCTCCTTGCGATCATTCGCGGGGAACACTGCAGTCATCAGCTTGCTGCAGCTTACTGTTGCTGCAGGTTTTTGGCTATTTGAATCTCTGCCAGCATGTTTCAATCTTATTTTTGAGTGATCATTAGAGAATTAGCTAAATAAAAGCTTTTTCCACTTCCTTCTTTACTGAAGTGTTTTTTAAATCCTTTCAAATATGTGTTTTGTGTCATCCTTTGAGTCACAAGTTTACTTGTGGTAACTCACAACAGTGAGGATGCCGTATCCTTGTCTGATTCAGTGAATGAGAGAACTTTGCTAAGCTTTATAGTAAGTTGTGAAGCAGGGGAGCATTAGCTCCACCCCTTCTTCCTCAGAGACAAGCGTGAGAGTCTGGGAGCCACGCAGGTGACAGTGGGCCCTGAAGACAGCTGTCTGCATGCACACCTTGGCTCTGTGCCTCACTAGCTGTATGACCATGGGCAAGCTGCTCAGCCTTGTGTTCCTCAGTTTCCCCAGGTACACCAGGGGCATAATAATGGTGCTTACCCCATAAGAGTGTTAGGAGGAGAAAATGAGTTATTGCCGTTAAAGTGCTGGCCCCAATAAATAATAACTATGTTAGCAATATACACATTATGCTACTTTTGTGTGAGCTGTAGCTGATTCTCTACTTTCAATGCCCATTGTGTGCATACCTCAAAGTCTTTATTTCCATACTCAGGACATGAGCAAGGACAAGGAGCTGTTTCTCCTTTAGAGGGAGAGCTCCTTTGCCGATAGAGAACACAGATTTGTAATTACAAAGATAGCTAGGAACACAGCTGCCTGGAGTAAGACAGCCCACTGTCCCTCAGCTTGAGGCCAGGCCCTGGTGAGGTGCCATAGCTGAAATCACGAGGAGAAACTGCTCTGCAGCCATCCTCACTCTCCATATTCCTTATGCAGAGGCTCCTGCTCAGTCAAGGGGTGGCTGGAATATGGAAAAAAAAACCATCTACGGAGAAGTCAGCCAAAGTCCAGACCAAAATCTTGAGGACTTCCCTCTAAGCCCCAAATTCTTCTAAGTGGGCATGGCCTTAGCATTCAATGCAAATACTTTAAGTATCAAAACATGTCAGACCCAGACCCTGTAAGGGGCTGAGTGGTCTGCCTCTGGGGGTCAGAACCGAAGGATCGCATTACTCTCTTCAGTGTGCATAATAGCAGCATGCATCTATTTGGGCTCCCTGAGCCTGTCTTAGTTCCTGCTCAGCCAACCACGTCAACTCCTGGAGATGGGGATAGGCCTCTGGAGTCATCTGGAGTGGGGACCCACTTGCCATGGGACCAGGCACCAGCCCTGAACCTGAACACACTGAGCAGGGCTCTCACCAGCCGTCTCAGGGCACCGTTGTCCCGTCGATTCTTTTTTTTAATGCCCTGTAACTTTCCAGCACCATTCGTTCTTATCCTGTATCCATTAGCAAAACTTATTAAAGCTTGTTCTTTCGGTGTATCTTACCTCTGACGCTCACGTCTAACAGTACATGCAAGGTGTTAAGAGAGGGTTGCGTAGGTACCACTAAAATTGATCATTCTCTGCAACTGATGTCTCCAGGTGTGTCCACCCAAGCTCCTCGTGTTCTTTGGAGGGTGTACACCTCTGTTCGCAACACTGACATGACTTCACTTTCTAGTTTGTAGAGTGGGAAATGCCCAGGGTGTGGAAACTGAGGCTGTTCTACTTGCGATGATTGTTTAAACTTGTCGTCTTGATTAGTGAATCCAGGAATTCAAACTTAGTATCATCACTTCTTTATTCTTTCTAGTTTTGTTTTGTATTAATGAGTAAAACAATAATGAAAATATGTAGAGTATAAGAAAAAAATGTATACATAAAAAAATTAGACAAATTTCTAACCCGATTTTCTTTGGCCAAGATTCATGATCTCTAATCTTCTAACATGAATCTAGATTTCTTTTTAACAAGGAAAGGAGTTCTATCTGGAATCTTTAACTTACGTTCATCTATAGAAAACTGCATAAAGTTAATATTTAAAGAGGTTACAGAGGAGCTACCATGTTAATTAGGAGAGGAATTTTTTTTTTTGGCGGATCTCAGTATCACAGGATTTAACACTGTGTTAAATAATATATTGACTTGAACAGGAAAGGTGTGTTTTTGCCAAGTGTCCTCACAGAGTGTGCCTTTGAAAGTGAATAATGCTTCACTAAGTCTTCTGGAAGTAGCTTTTTTGGTTTTTTTCATATATACTGTTTCCTTATTGGCACTGCTGTGGTGGAACTGAAGTGAAGCTATTTTTATGGGCTTTACTGCAACAAGTAAAAATTGACTCATTTCTTAAATTCAACATACTTCTATTTGTTTGCAAACACAAAACAAAAAACTGGTAAAAATGGAGCCCAGGTTATCCCATCAAGGAATGGCCCATTTTCTCTCTCCCGCCCACACCCAGGCATGAATGCAACTGCGGAAGTTAGTTCTGTTCCTGAGACGGCTTGCAGCAGCCCGTCCCTGACCACCAGGGTTCCGCTGCGGACGCAGAGATGTGGTGCTGTCCTCACCCACCCGCTTCATGACGGCACCAACGGCTCACTCTCCTTGCCTTCGGGCTCTTGAGTTATTTGGGTCCCATCTGTCTTTTCTATTAGCTTACAGCCTGTTAAAGGCTGTGATGTGATCCTTTTCAATCATCTCCGACACTCCACTCTCACACCTAGCACGCGGGTTTGCTCATAGTAGACATGTGGTATATTTAGTAATTAGAGACAAAACTCTTCTTTAACATAGGCCCTTCAGTACAACACTGGACTTTGAATTGCTTTGGCTTTTTAATTATTTGGAGGGATGTAAATTTTATAATATCATAAGATGTTTGTGCTCTTTTCTGAAGTGTAGGCATTCTGGTGGACAGATTCCCTATTTCAAATAGTATGATTTTAAAAAAACTTTTATTGAGGTCATAACAGTTTGTAACATTGTGAAATTTCAGTTGTACATTATTATTTGTCATTCACCATATAAATGTGCCCCTTCATCCCTAATGCCTACGCTCCAATCCCCTTCCCCTCTGGTAAGCACTAATATGTTCTCTTTGTCCATGTGTTTGTTTATCTTCCACATGTGAGTGAAATCGTATGTGTTTGTTTTTCTCTATCTGGCTTATTTGGCTTAACATAGAACCTCAAGGTCCATCCATGTTGTTGTGAATAGGACGATTTTGTCCTTTTTTATGGCTGAGTAGTATTCCTGTGTGTGTGTGTGTGTGTGTGTGTGTAAAATGGTTTGTACATACCACTTCTTCTTTATCCATTCATCAGTCTATAGGCACTTGTGTTGGTTCCATGTCTTGGCTATTGTGAATAATGCTACAGTGAACACAGAGGTGCACAAATCTATTTGAATTGCTGATTTCAAGTTCTTTGGATAAATACCCAGTAGAGGGATAGTCAAATCATATAGTATTTCTATTTTTAATTTTTTGAGAATTCTCCAGACTGTTTTCTATAGTGGCTGCACCAGTTTGCATTCCCACCAACAGTGGATGAGGGTTCCCTTTTCTCCACATCCTCTCCAATGTTTGTTATCTTTTGTCTTTGTGATTATAGCCATTCTAACAGGTGTAAGGTGATATCTCAGTGTAGTTTTGATTTGCATTTCCCTGATGATTAGTGATATTGAACGTCTTTTCATATGCCTACTGGCCATCTCTATATCCTTTTGGAAAAATGTCTGTTCAGATCTTCTGCTCATTTTTGGATTGGGTTGTTTGTTTTTTTGTTGTTGAGCTGTGTGAGTTCTTTATATATTTTGGAGATTAACCCATTGTTAGATACATGATTTGCAAATATTTTCTCCCAGTTGATGGGTTGTCTTTTTGTTTTGTTCTTGATTTCCTTTACCTTGCAGAAGCTATTTACTCTGATGAAGTCCCATTTGTTTATTTTTTGTTTTCTTTCCCTTACCTGAGTCAACATGGTGTTCGAAAAGATCCTTTTAAGTCTGATGTCAAAGAGGGTACTGTCTATATTTTCTTCTAGGAGTTTTAAGCTTTCATGTCTTACCTTAAAGTCTTTGATCCATTTTGATTTAATTTTTGTGTATGGTGAAAGATAGTGGTCTACTTTCATTCTTTTGCATGTGACTGTCCAGTTTTTCCAACACCATTTAAGGAAGAGAATTTCCTTTCTCTATTGTATGTTCCTGGCTCCTTTGTCAAAGATTAGCTGTCCATAGATGTGTGGTTATTTTCTGGGCTTTCAATTCTGTTCCATTGATCTGTGTGCCTGTTTTTGTACCAGTACCATGCTGTTTTGATTACTATAGCTTTGTAGTATATTTTGAAGTCATGGATTGTGATGCCTCCAGCTTTGCTCTTGTTTCTCAGGATTGCTTTAGCTATTCAGAGTCTTTTGTTGTCCCATATAAATTTTAGGATTCTTTATTCTATTTCCGTGAAGAATGTCATTGGGATTCTGATTGGGATTGCACTGAATTTTCAGATTGCTTTAGGTAGTATGGACATTTTAACTATGTTTATTCTTTCAATCCATGTGCATGGAATATTTTTCCATTTCTTTGTCATCATTGATTTCTTTCAATAACGTCTTATAGTTTCATTGTATGGGTCTTTCAGCTCCTTGCTTAAAATTATTCCTAGATATTTTACTTATTTTTTGTTGCAATTGTAAATAGGTTTGTATTCTTGACTTCTCTTTCTGTTAGTTCGTTATTAGAGTATAGAAATGCAAGTGATTTTTGTAAGTTGATTTTGTACCCTGCAACTTTGCTGTAGTTATTGATTATTTCTAATAGTTTTCTTATGGATTCTTTATGGTATTCTGTATATAAAATCATGTCTTCTGCAAAAAGTGAGAGTTTCACTTCTTCCTTACCAGTTTGGATCCTTTTATTTCTTTTTCTTGCCTAACTTCTCTAGCTACAACCTCCAGTACTGTGTTGACTAAGAGTGGCAAGAGTGGGCACCCTTGGCTTGTTCCTGTTCTCAGAGTAAGGCTTTCAGTTTTTCACCATTGAGTATGATGTTGGCTGTGGGTTTGTCATATATGACCTTTATCATGTTGAGGTACTTTCCTTCTATACCCATTTTATTGAGAGTTGTTTTTTACCACACACGGCTGTGGATCTTGTCAAATGCTTTCTCTCCATCTATTGAGATAATCATGTTGTTTTCAGTCCTCATTTTGTTAATATGATGTATCACATTGATTGATTTGCAGATGTTGAACCATCCCTGCATCCCTGGTATAAACCCCACTTGACATTGGTGTATGATTTTCTTGATGCATTGCTATATTCGGATTGCCAATATTTTGTTGAGGATTTTTGCATTTATGCTCATCAGTGATATTGGCCTGTAATTTTCTTTCGCTGCGTTGTCTATCTGGCTTTGGGACCAAAATGATGCTAGCCTCATAAAATATTCTGGTCTCTTCCTGAGTTCCATCTTCTTCAATTTTTTCAGAATATTTTGAGGATAGGTATTAAATCTTGTTTGAATGTTTGGTAAAATTCTCCAGAGAAGCCATCTGATCCTGGACTTTTATCTTTTTGGAGGTTTTTAATTACTGTTTCAATCTGTTTACTTGTGATTGGTGTATTCAGATTCTCTATTTCTTCTTGATTCAGTTTTGGGAGGTTGTATGAGTCTAAGAATTTATCCATTTCTGGATTGTCCAATTTGTTGGCATGTAGTTTTTCATTGTATTCTCTTGTAATCCTTTGTATTGCTGTGGTACCCATTGTAATTTCTCCTCTTTCATTTCTAGTTTCATTTATTTGAGTCTTCTCTCTTTTTGTCTTAGTGAGTCTGGCTAAGAGTTTGTCAACTTTGTTTGTCTTCCCAAAGAACCAGCTCTTAGTTTCATTGATCCTTTCTACTGTTTGTTTTGTTTCAACTTCATTTATTTCTGCTCTAACTTTAATTACTTCCTTCATTCTGCTGCCTTTGGGCTTTATTTGTTCTTCTTTTTCTAATTCTGTTAGGTGTAGATTAAGATTGCTTATTTGATAATTTTCTTGTTTGTTGAGGTGGGCCTGTATTGCTATGAATTTCCCTCTTAGAACCGCTTTTGTTGCATCCCATATGAGTTGGTATGATGTATTTTCCTTTTCATTTGTCTCCATATACTTTTTGGTTTCTCCTTTAATTTTGTCAATGATCCATTGGTTGTTTAGTATCATGTTATTTAGTCTCCATACATTTGTGACTTTCCCAGTTTTTTCCTTGTAGTTAATTTCTAGTTTCATAGCATTATGGTCAGAAAAGATGCTTCATATGATTTCCATGTTATTAAATTTATTGAGGCTTGCCTTGTTTTCCAACATATGGTCTATCTTTGAGAAAGTTCCATGTGCACTTGAGAAGAATG
Organism: Equus quagga; assembly: GCF_021613505.1. NCBI lineage: Eukaryota > Metazoa > Chordata > Mammalia > Perissodactyla > Equidae > Equus > Equus quagga. The sequence continues at coordinate 55,660,231 of NC_060275.1, read as the reverse complement.
TGTATTCTGCTGTTTTGGATGGAGTGTTCTATCTACCTATTAAGTCCATCTGGTCTAGTTTTTCATTTAATTCCACTGTTTCCTTGTCAATTTTTTGTCTGGATGATCTATCCATTGATGTAAGAGAGCTGTTAAGGTCCCTTACTATGATTGTGTTATTGTTAATATCTCCTTTTAGGTCTGTTAATAGTTGCTTTGTGTACTTTTGTGCTCCTATGTTGGGTTCCTATATATTCATAAGTGTTATGTCTTCTTGATGGAGTGTCCCTTTATCATTATATACTGCCCCTCTTTGTCTCTCATTGCCTGTTTTATCTTGAAGTCCACTTTGTCTGATATAAGTATGGCAACATCTGCTTTCTTTTGTTTGCCATTAGCTTGGAGTATTGTCTTCTATCCCTTCTCTCTGTGCCTGTGTTTGTCTTTACAACTGAGATATGTTTCCTGGAGGCAGCATATTGTTGGGTCTTGTTTTTTAATCCATCCCACCACTCTGTGTCTTTCAATTCAAGAATTCAATCTATTTACTTTTAGAGTGATTATTGATATATGAAGACTTAATTCTCCCATTTTATCATTCATTTCTGGTTGTTCTGTATTTCCCTTGTTTGTTGTCCCATGTATTTCTGACTGCCAATTCAGTTTGGTGACTCTCTAGGATAGTTTTCTCAGTTTTCTCTTTATTTATGACTTGTGTCTCTGTTGTGATTATCTGTTTAGTGGTTACCATGAAGTTTGTTTTTTGTTTTTGTTTTTGTTTTTTCTGAGGAGGATTAGCCCTGAGCTAACTACTGCCAATCCTCATCTTTTTTGCTGAGGAAGACTGGCCCTGAGCTAACATCCATGCCCATCTTCCTCTACTTTATCCGTGGGGCACCTACCACAGCATGGCATTTGTCAAGTGGTGCCATGTCTGCACCTGGGATCTGAACTGGTGAACCCCAGGCCTCCGAGAAGCAGAACGTGTGAACTTAACCACTGTGCCACCGGGCTGCCCCCTACCATGAAGTTTGTATTAAAAAATATCATAGATGAAATAGTCCATTTTCTGATAGCCCTTATTTCTTTAGTCTAAGCAGATTCCATCCCCTCCCCCTTCCCATTCTAAGTTCTTGTTGTCACAACTTATTCCATCTTCTTCTGTGAGTTTTCGGTTAAAATGATGAGATTATGGTTATTTTTGATGTTTTCCTTCTCTTTATCTTTGATGTTATAATTAAATGTTTGCTAACCTGTTCTGATAGAGAGTTGCAATTTTCTGATTTTGTCTGCCTATTTATCTCCTTGCTCAAGGCTTTGTAAACTCTTTCTTTTTTTTCAGGTTTGGGGGCCTTTTTGATCATTTCTTGTAGTGGTGAGCAGATCTGGTGGCGATGAACTCCTTCAGGCTTTGTTTATCTGGGAAAGTTTTTATTTCTCCATCATATCTGAAGGATATTTTTGCTGGATAGAGTATTCTTTGTTGAAAGTTTTTGTCTTTCAGAATTTTGAAGATATCATTCTACTCTCTCCTAACCTGTAAGGTTTCTGCTGAGAAATCCACTGAAATCCTGATAGAGGCTCCTTTGTAAGTGATTTTTTTCTGCCTTGCTGCCCTTAATGTTTTTTCTTTGTCATGGACATTTGCCAGTTTTAGTACTATATGCCTTGGAGATGGTCTCTTTACATTGATGTAATTAGGAGTTCTATTAGCTTCTTTTACTTGTAATTCCAACTCCTTCCCCAGGTTGGGGAAGTTCTCAGTTATTATTTCTTTGAACAAGCTTTCTACTCCTTTCTTCCTCTCCTCTCCCTCTGGAATAACTATAATCCTTATGTTGCATTTCCTAATTGAGTAGGATATTTCTCAGAGAATTTGTTCATTACTTTTTAGCCTTAGTTCTGTCTCCTCTATCTTAAGCATTTCTGTATTTCTGCCCTCCAAATTGCTAATTCTGTCCTCCATAATAGGAGCTCTGTTAGTCAAGGACTCCAGATTTTTCTTTATCTCATTCATCATGTTTTTCCTCTCCAACATTTCTGATTGTTTTTTCTTTATAGTTTCAATCTCTTTTTGTGAAGAATTCCCTCTGTTCATTAATTTTGTTCCTGATATCATTGAACTGTCCTTCTGAATTTTCTTGTACTTCACTGAATTTTTTTATGATAGGTATTTTGAATTCTCTGTTATTTAGATTGTAAATTTGCCTTCAGGACTAATTTCTGGGTGCTTCTCATTTTCCTTCTGATCTGGAGTGTTAATATACCTCCTCAAATCATTTGATGTGGTGGATTTGTGCCTTCACATATTAGCAGTATCTGGTCGCAGATTCTACCTGCTACCACTCAGTGGTGGGCAGGAGTTGTGTATTCTAAGTCCGCCCTGATCTCTGGCGTCTGTGCCTGTCCTTTGGAATCTATGCTGACAGGGCCTGTCCGTGATTGCCCACTCAAAGCCTCTGCTTTACTAACTATGCATAGGCACTCTGGCAGGCGTCCCTTGTTCTGGCTGACTGACTGAGCTGGTGTACTGGGCAGAGTGGGGGGTACTTTCCTTCATGTGTGTGATCCTGGAGGTGTTCTCCCTCTGCCCTTGCTATCTGCCCTCCTGGGGTGCTTGCTTGATGAAAACACCCCTGCAGTAGCTTAGCCTCCTCTGTGTGGAGCTTTCCTATGGCTGGGAGGTAATTCGGAGGGCGAAGGTGTTCCTGCAGAGAGCTGCCCCTCCCCCTCTCCTCACAGAGCCTTGCACAGTCCTGCGCCCTAGGTCACTGCTGGGGAAGAAGAGGCTATCCAACTTACCTCCTTCTTCTTCCTTCTGGGGTTTCCAGCACCTCCACCTTCAGACATATGGCTGTGTGGGTCTCTCAGATGTCGTGTTGTGTAATGTCCTCTGTTGGTTTATGAAAGTGCTTTTCATTGTATCTTAGTGGGAAGAGTCTAAGGGAAGAGCTCATTCCACTATGACGATGATGTCACTCTTCAAACAGTGTGATTTTTAAAAGTTTGAGTAACAATTCCTTAGGTTTTTAATTTGATATATTAAAGTAGTTTAAATGAAGAAATATTTTAAATTCAGATACAGCTTAATTAAAAGAAAAATGGGCTCATAACTATCATTTACTTAAATTGTTATTTATTTTTAAACCTTTGAAACATTTTTTTTATAAATAGTGGATTCTGTTACATATTTTCCCAAGCAACATCAGCTTAGATAAAAATTATTATATTCAAAAAATTAATAAGCAGCCTCAGGATAATTTTTTTATACTATGAACACCAATCCTAAAGAAACTAAAATATCCAGTTTTTCAGGTCTTCCACTCAGTGGGTTTACAGTGGAAATGCTCACTCTCATGTCTTCAGTAGCTATGCCAGCGCTCCATGTCATTCATTCAGGTCTTCTCATTTCCAGCTCTTTGCCCACTAGTAGGCCTCCCAATGCACCTTTGCATGGCACTGTTCCATCGAGGGTGTTTGATAAGAATTTTTGATAAACATTGGCTCACTGTCCTTATGTCAGAAAGAAAACATTAATATAAACCAAATCAGGGAAAAGTCATTTACTGAACAGCTTAGTCTAAGTGTACAGTTATTGGGAGCTATCAAAACGTCCTTTGTTTTGTTTTGTTTTGCTGAGGAAGATTCACCCTGAGCTAACATCTGTGCTGATCTTCCTCTATTTTGCGTGTGGGTGCCCACCACAACATGGCTGCCTCCGACTGGTGTAGGTCTGTGCCCAGGAACCAAACCCAGGCTGCTGAAGTGGAGCATGCCAAACTTAACCACTAGGCCATGGGGCCAGTCCCCAAAATGTCCTTTATCCTTTTACTCAATTTGTCTAGAAGCCTGGGTTGTGGTTTTGGAATCAGCAGTCAGCCACTGAAGAAATTGGCCATTCCTGAAAGAGAGTTGGTCAGCCATCAGTGCCTAATTCTTAGGTATGGTCTTCACCTTTACTAAAAGGGAAGAGAGAGAAATCTCAGAAATATGTTAAGACCTTGAAAATGAAGTGGTGACATAGCATTTACTGAAATTCTTAACTCAATGGCTGTCATCTGGGAGTGGTATTGCCCCTTAGGAACACTTGGAAATGCATGAGGGTATCTCTGCTGAGAATTGGTTAATTTTAATTGCATCTGTTGATTGTATAGTTTTGTTGTTACAATTGATTTGTAAGATTTTTCTTTTATAATTTGTGAGGCTAGGGTTGACTCAGAGTTTTGATCCTAAAGGTCACAGGACGTATGGCTTAAGGGTCACAATTGGAACTGCCTATGGGGCCAGGAGAGGTGACCCAGATGAGTACAGGCGAGGTCCTGGTGAAGAGCCTGTCTTGAGAAGACATCCTCTGTTCAGGGTCACTTGGGTCTACTACAATGTCACAGACCTTCCTGTCCCCTCCCACCACCAGGGAAGTGAGAAATCTTGACTTCTTTTATTAAATCTTCTAAGTGTTTTTGTCATTGGCAGCTAATCAATTTTTTAATTCTGTGTTGGCTAAATAAAATGAGTGTCTAGTCACCAATTTGTGATTCCTAGTTCTATTTTATGACAAATCAAGAAGAGGTATGTAAATGACCACATTTCTAAATTCCTTTCTCACCTACATGTTTCTGGCTATAGATCTTGTCTTATGCCGGAAGAAGACAAGAGACTCTTTCCTTGCCCAAGCTTCCTCTCTACCCACATACTCATTAGTACCCATGATGCCCTCGAATAGCAAAACTGGCCTGCTAAGAATTTTGTGAATAGGTGGTTCCTACTTGGAAATCCAGGACAACTTATCCTTAACTGAAGGGATTACTCCAAAGGGTAGTCTTCCAAGAACAGAGCCACGGACAACAATTTAACAAAGGAACCCAACATAAAGCAATGGTTCTTATTCTGTGTGTCTTTTTACTTTTGTGATGTAAAGAACAGCAATGACAACAAAAGTTAACTGAAGCTCTAAGTCGCTAAGCGAAATGATAGTTCATTACATGAGGTGGGAAACTGACTCTAGAAAGAATGCGGTTGATTAATGAGCATCATTGACAAGTTCACAGTTTCAAAAGTCAAAATTACAGATCTGATTATGTACCATATAACACTCTTCATTATGTTCAGGTCCTTTTCCTAACACAGAGAGTCAAGGACATTATCAACAATTATTTTAATACCATATGTTCTATGACTTATCAAGTTTTGAGTTCTCAAAATATCTTTTAAATACTATCCTGACCAGTACATTAGCTTTAGCATTTTTCAGTTTAAAGTGAGGGCACTCAGCAGTCATTTCTCTTTCTTTGAAGAACTTACAACAATTATACCAGAGTTCTGAACAAATAAGAAATTGTTAGGCTAAGAGAAATGAAATAGCCATAAAGAAAGATCCGTGAGACAGAAACTAAGTAGAATATAGAAAAACAAATTAAAGCAGATTTTTGGATTCTAAAATTTTGTGTAATATGATGATTTGAGGAGCCCACTGAAAGAGGATGTATTAGCCAAGAAATCTTTTCCTTCGTTAATTTTGTGATTTGGCAAAAACAATCTGTTAAACTTATTTCTCTAGCAACATGCAATCCCTTTCCCAGGTTGCATAAAATGAAAAATGTACTAAACTGGGACCAAGAAATGTGGCCCTACTGTTTTTATTTACAAAAATGTCTTTCTAAGTGTATAGCCAAAAGAATTTAAAGCAGGGACTTGAACAAATATTTGTATGCCCATGTTCACAGCAGCATTATTCACAATAGCAAAAAAGTGGAAACATTCCAAATGCCCATCGATGGATGGATAAATAAACAAAATGGGGTATATACATACACTGGACTATTACTCAGTCTTAAAAAAGAAGGAAATTCTGATACATGCTACAACATGGATGAACTTTGAAGACATCATGCTGAGTGAAATAAGCCACTCACAGAAGGACAAGTACTGAAGGATTCTATTTGTATGAGACATCTACAGTGAATTCATAGAGACAGAAAGTAGACAGGTGGATTCCAGGGTATGGGGGATGGGGGATGGGGGAGTGAGGAGTTAGGGTTTAATGGATATAGAGTTTCAGTTTGGAAGGATGAAAAGTTCTGGAGATGGATGGTGCTGATGGTTGCACAGGGATGTGAATGTACTTAATGCCTCTGAACTGTACACTTAATAATGGTTAAGTTAGTAAATTTTCTGTTATGTATATTTTACCACAATAGAAAAAGTTTCAATATTGGTAGACAGAGTGATGTGTAGACAGGTTTTGAACTCTCAGCACTTCTCTCACCATTCTCATCAATGGTCAGCCTCAGAGGTTAGACCAGCCGATGGTATTGTAGAGTAAGCTCGTAATGCAGTGTCTACCTTTTGGACTGTTAGGCCTGGGCTGCCTAGGAGAGTTTCTTTGTCCAGCTCACAGTGAAGGAGACCTGGCATGAAATGTGGTTGTGCTTGCGTGCGAGGCATCCACAAAGCTGGCTGGACTTTTCTGCAAACAGAATGTTCTGCCTGGTGAACTCACAAGGCCCCAGGGAAAACATTGCTTGCAAACAAGGGTGTTTTATCAGTTCCTCAAAAGGAACAAGCCTGGGGCCTTGGGAGTTTGAAACATTATGAAGGAACCTGTTATAAACAGATGTGTAGGGGAAAGGTCATTATTGTGGGACGCTTGCGCAGGCTTAGGTCGCTGACTCACTGCTTTGGCAAAAGGCGGGCTTTGTTTAGAGGCTATAAGAATAAAGAGCTCAAGAAACTCAAGAGACCACTACACAGCAACGGGTGTTCGTGTTTTCATTTCGTCGGCAGCATCATAGCGAGAGAATGTTGATGAGATTGGTACATGTTTATCTGAGGTGAGGGGGGCCACAGAAATACATCAAGTCACATCTGAAGCATGCAGCCTGAAGAATTCCAATATTGTTACTGACAGTGGTGACAGTGAGAAAACCAAACTGCCTCCAAAAAGTACCCCATCAGTTGTTGCCATAATACCCTCAAAGCAAGGCAGGATGGCCATCAACCTGGAACCAGCCGAAACACGTGCTCGGATTGCTGCTGACGCACTGATTGTTTCAGTCACAATGAAGAAAGCAGCATGGCCTGCTGCATTGTTTTTAGACATCAGAGGGTGAAATATAGGTAGTGTTAGGCCAATGGCTTTCACAGCTGTCAGTTTTTGATTTTCTTTACTAGTAACTGTGACTATGGCACACATCATCAACAAACAGAATATGAATGTGTCCAGCATTCTGGAAGCTCACAGTGCTTCAAATCAAATTCACATAGCTCCCCACGTGCAGGCCTCAGAATCTGTGCAGTTTCAGTCTCATGGGTCTGATTGAAAAACAAACAAACAACAGAAAATAAGTTCAATATGTGCTGCTTAAGACTGGGGTTCCTGTTAGTTAAACAAAGCTTCCATTAGTGGATCTGAATTATTCTCTGGTTTGACTACTTCTAAGTAGCCTTTCTACACAGAGCAGACTTGGTGGCTCTGAGTTGACTGGAATCTCTTTAAGGGCAGGAACCATGATTGATCATCTTTGCTTCTCCCATTCCTAACCCGGACCAGATAACTGTGGATCACTGAAGAAATGAGTGAATAAACAGCAGGTCCCACCATATGTGAGCCCTTTGGTGTTCTTCCCACCGTAGGGCCACTCCCCTATCTCCTAAAAGAGGCTTGACTGACTCCAAACCATTTGCTTCCTGTCATTACTAAGGCAAGGAACCAGTCCTGCTCTCGCTTCCCACTCTCTTCTTCCTGAAAAACCCCTTTCCCTGAACTGTGCTCTTCTTTTCGTGATCAGAGTCACCGTGAAGGAGACAGTGTCCCAGGAATGGAATTTTGCTCAACTACCCTATTGTGAGGCACTATATGTTTGTATATTTTGTATAACATCCACCAGAAGCTTCTTACAGAGCCCGTCTTTCCTCCAAATGAGTTTATTAATTAAGAGATAATAGTGACTCAAAGAAGGATAAAAGCAAGATTTACCTTGAATAATCTAAATTACTAATAAAGTATCCATGAGTGAACATGAGTTGACTCTTCTAAATAGTCTTTCCATTTGTACTACTTGTTACTTATTTCATAGCGATGATGATGATGATAATCAATGTATATTAAGCCTTTGCCTCATACTAGTCACTCCTGTAAGTTTTTTATGAGTTTTATTGCAGTTACGCCTTGTAACAACTCTATGACATATGTACTGAGACCCTGTTGTTACAGTCAAGGAAGCTGAAACAGAGAAAAGTAAGTTATTTAAAATCACACAGTCGGTAAGGACAGAACCAAGAGGGAAGCCAGCCCACCTGTCTCCAGAGCTACCAGTCTGAACCATTATGGTTCTTTAGTTGAAATGGAATAGACATACTAAAAGGTGACACAGTATCTACCCACTGAGCTGGAAAGAAGCCACAAGAAAATCCCATGACTATATTGTAACCAGTATTCCCATATTTCTCACCTCACTCATTTCGTGAAACAACATTGTACCCCGTGTGAGAGGAACCCTGCAGAGCCAGGTGGGAGGTCTGGAAGCTGCCCCTGGATGTCAGCTCTGCTCACTTAGGTCAGGCAGCAGAGATGACCTGGGTTACCTGTGCTCCTTTAGAAACCTTTGACGTATCAAGCACCTCAGTAGGCTTGAAATATGCTACAAATAAATGGCCACCTTCCTGCACAGATAATTTCCAAGCCCCATGGTACACACATTGTGGAAATCCGAGTTGGTTCAGCAGACTCTCTCATCCAAATGCAGTGAATACTTGCTATGGAAATCCTGACAGCTCCCCCACTTCTAGCACCATGTGGCGTTAGGCCCATGACTCCAACCAACAGCGCCTGTCATTGCTGTGTGTTCACCGCGTTACCCAAGAGGGCCAGGCTCACTGCTTCTCAGCATTGCCCTGATCAGCTGGGCTCCCCTTTGTGACTCAGAAGTCCATAATTAGTAGCCTGTTTCGAACCCACAGAAAAGGTTGGAACTTGAAACTCCAGCTGTGTTCTTCTCGTTTCTCACGTGCTCACTTGTTAGATTCTGAGAGGAGAAGGTCAGGCTGCCAGTCTGTGGATGGAACACACTCCAGCTCTGTGTTTCATGGCTGCTGCACCTCCACAGGACTAGTGAGGAGTCGCTTGCTTGTGTTGGTGGAAGCCTCTGCGGTTCCAAGGCGAGAAGTCTAGTGTCCTGAGTGAAAAGATGTCATGCAGCGTGAGGTTTGCACTTTAGCAAGCCAGATCCAGGCTCCCCACACGGGCTTGCAAACCCTTCCTTCAGAAACAGGCAGGGCTGGCGTGTGGTTCTGAGATGTGGAAAATGGGGTGAGAGGAACGTGGTAGAGCAGCTCTGCTTTCTGTCTCTGCTGACTCAGGGCAGCTTCTGACGCTGAGATAAGTGTTACTGTCCAGTGACAGAGAGCCTTGCAGTGATGTACACCTGTCATTCGGATGACGTTAGGGCTCTGGACTGATCTTTGTACCACTTTCTGCCCTTGCCTGCTTGTTCCCACATGTGAGTGTTTCCCATTCGTATCATCTTCTGCTGGGCAGGAAATGGCCTCAGCTTCTCAGCTCTGGACAGCACTGAGTGTGTTCCTAGCACTCAGCCGGAAATATTTACCAGCATCTGAATGTTCTTTTTCATCTATTTCAACATTATTTTACAGTATTAATCTTAGTCTGAAAGGTATTTCCTGATAACCATTAAATATTTTTAAATGAATTTGATAAGAACATATTTTCATTTTTGATCACATCTAATCTCAATTTTATGCCAAACTGTTTGGTTTTCACATGACAGCTGGCAGTCCCAGACCACTTTATAACCAAGACTAAGTAATAGGAAACTATAGTAAGGTCTTTGTCACATCTTTTGTCATTCTTGCAAAATATGCTTTGAAGTACCATCATAAATGTTTTAAATTAAACTTAGCAAAAATAAATGCATAGACTACATTTAGTGCCTGCAACACTCTTGGTTTTAATCTTCTTTTCTCTCTCTCATCAGCAAATTTGCTAAATATGGTAATTAACAGACTGTTTCTTCTTCATTAGTGAGAAAAATAAGCTAGTTTCATATTCATTTCTCTTAAAATAACTATTTTCTAAAGTTCCCTTTATAATCAGAACTCAACCGTTTGTGTTAATGGAGGAGAGAAAGGATCCAGATAAAACCATAGACAATCACAAATTGTTTATATAGGGGAAAGTGCTGGATTTTACGGAGCAAAGCTGATTTACGGACCACTCACCCCTTTCTTACTGTCCTGGAGCAAGATTTAACCAGCGCAGATCTGCATAATGACACTATCATTGCAATAGCAAAGATAAGCAGTAGGGGCTTACAGCCGTGTGTCCCACTCCACTGTAGCACAGATCCCATCACCACAGAGAGTTTGTAAACAGGAACATTTGCTCACCCGTCATCCAAATTCTCTCATATCCCACATGTAAGCTCTGCCTAGACTCGATGGAAGAAGCTAAAAGAAATACACTGCATTCTCATTTGAGTTTGGAATTAAATTTCTTTATAAATATCATATCAACCCCCTCAGAGAAGGTTTCCTTAAAGAAATGTTGTGAGTATATGGAAGGAAAATGAAGACTGAACAGGATAAATGTCACTGACGTGTCACAGTGAGAACCACAAGACAGAGGACAAACAGTCTGTTTTCTCCTGCCATTTTTTTTTTAAAAAGATTGGCACCTGAGCTAACAGCTGTTGCCAATCTTTTTTTTTTTCCTGCTTTTTTCTCTCCAGATCCCCCGAGCACATAGTTGTGTATTTTTAGTTGTGGGTACTTCTAGTTGTGGCATGTGGGATGCCACCTCAACATGGCTTGATGAGCGGCGCCATGTCTGCACCCAGGATCCGAACCAGCGAAACCCTGGGCTGCCGAAGCAGAGCACCAGAACTTAACCACTCTGCCACGGGGCCAGCCCCTTCTCCTGTCATTTTATGTTCATTATTTTCTTTCTCTTCACCCAAAAAGTTAAGTTAGAAAGTCCTATTGCAGAGTATGGCAGACACGTTAGCAATGGCTGCCCCAAAAGTCACATTTCCAAAAATATCATGTTGAACAAGGGAAATATCATTTATCAACTTAATAAACAAACACTTTCTGTTTGCTTTTGGGGGTGAGGGCAGGGTGAGAGGAAGAGATTTATCTACAGCTCCTACCCTGCTGCTGAGCGCCTGCTCTGGACGTGTCATTAGTGAGCCTCCACGCGGCGTTTCCAGATGCAGGCATTTACACAGAGACAGCAGCGCCAGCGACAGAGAGGGAAATCCTGAGCTGCCTAATCTGGAGCTGTCATGAGATTCCATGTAATTCATAGGATTGGTAAGAATTCCACCCAAGGCAGGAGTTTAGTGTGATGTATGTGTGAACTTTTCTCTGGTCTTGGAGAATCACGTGGATTGACTGTTAATTTGTCTTCTTTTTTTCTGCAAAGTATATGTATTCACATAGGCTGAATGGGTACTAATTCCCAGAAATATGATTTTTAAAAAACGTTACGTCCATTTTTTGTTTTCTGTAAGTCCTTATTCCTGAAACAACAGAATCAGTAATTTGGAAACATGATTTAGTATGCAATCATTCCATTTACATTCCTATCGTTTGGAATGCATTTAACGCACAAGATTGTTCAAACTAAATGATGCACAGAATTTCAAGAGCTACAAGAAGACTTGGAGTTCGTCTATTCCTAACCTCTCATTTGAGAGATGAAAAAACAGAAACCCAGATAAGTTACATGCTTTGGGCGGGGAGGGGGAACCCACAGCTGCAAATCCCAATTTTCAATTTCTGCACAGATTGCTTTAATGCACTTTTCTGGTGACTGCTTAACTGAATGATGTCAGCTATGCTAATTTCACGACAAGTCATTGACAATGCAAGGGCCACACGATTCATCTGAGAACATGTGTATTTTTCTAGTGCAGCTGGGTGAGCTCTGCCAAGCAAGAAGTCTTAATCTGTGACAGACCCCACTGAAAAGGCCCCAGTGTGACGGATGGCTGTGCCAGACGCACAATTACAGTCCGTTACAGTCTTTGCTCCCTCAAACTGCCAAGCAGTAAATTTGTATACGAGCTAGGCACTTGTTGTTATTAAAGCTTCATTTTACTGTTTCTCTATGCAACAAACATTTCACTCACTCAAGAAATAAAAAGCCCTCAAATTACATATAGGCAGTCTTAGGCCTGTGGCTAGTTTGTCTGGGGCCCTTGAAAGTAATGTGCAAAGATTTTCCTACCTTTCTGTTTATTATTACAAATAGAAGTTCAGACTCATGGCTGGGGTAGGAGGAACAACTCGTCAAAGGAGCAAGCTGCAGGACGATTCCTGAAGAATCGATCTCCCGGCCAGGCCCGGCCCTTGTGTCTGCCCCGGCGTTATTCCTGTAGCTGGAGTAGGACACCTTCCCACCCCTCCTGATGGCCATCCGAGGTGTCCAAGCTTCTATGACCAGTGAGGTGACAAGCACGTTCGAAGGTGGCGCACACTGACCACTGATTGCCAAAGCTAGTCCAGGATGAAGCTGTTCCTCTGAAGCTACTTCTGAGTCATGAAACGTGCAGACGCCCTGCAGCAAAAGCAAATTAGCTCTAGATTTTCTGTCGAGCAGAGCCTTCTGATGGGACCATGGTGTGAATGCTCTCCAGCCACTTTGCTGAGGGCGAGGAGAGGATGGAGGATCCTCAGGCTACAGGAGGGGCACAAAACTCGTATTCCCAAGAAAAGAGTCTACATTAAATTCCTGGATAATTAAGGCAAAACACAAAAATTATTCATTCTAGACCTAAATGACCTTTTCTTGCTAAGAACTTTTGTTTTTGAGTTTCAGTGTTTAGTGTCTGAGGGAGGCTTACAAAGGCTACGCTTCTTGCACCCGGAATGTGCAGAAAGTCTGCAGCTATAAACGTCTGCACAGCAAATGGGCCTGTGCGGCGTGCTCCACCCGCAGCCTGCTAGGTAATTTACGTTGCTTGGGGACTGTAGTTTTCTAATAGATTGAACTGCTAGTTTTCAGGAGGATTTAATGAAATATTGAACCAGATGCCACTGGTCTGCCATGGCTGTGGGAGTGTGAGAAATGAGGAAATGTTGCTTTGTGAACAGCTCGGACCTCTGTGAGGAGGAAACAGTTGAGGCTTTAGTGAAAGAGTCACAGCCAAGAGATAACACGGCGGGTTTCACAGAACCGCGTCGGCACCCACGTCCTGGGCTCCTTTAGAGTAGTGGCTGTGTCTAGCCTGCGGCCCTTTCCCTTAGCCAGAAGAACCGTCTAAATCTGGAGGTAGGTGACAGGGGCTGAGCTGTTTCTATGTCATCATTGTTGTCTAGTGTTAATTCTCTGAATATCCCTATAATTCCATGGATGTGCTTTTTACCGTCTTCCCATTTTCAACAATGTTATCAGATAATTGGCATCAGGATTGAACTAGAGGATTTTTGCAAAGAAAATTGTCCCTTCAGAATTAAATTCTTACATGTCATTTTGAGAGCCCTGACAATTAGATTCTTTCCCTAATTTTTTTTTTAAAGATTGGCACCTGAGCTAACAACTGTTGTCAATCTTTTTTTTTCGTGCTTTTTCTCCCCAAATCCCCCCAGTACATAGTTGTATATTTTAGTTGTGGGTCCTTCTAGTTGTGGCATGTGGGATGCCACCTCAGCATGGCCTGATGAGCGGTGCCATGTCCGTGCCCAGGATCCAAACTGGCGAAACCCTGGGCCACAGAAGCCGAGCGTGCAAACTTAACCACTTGGCCACGGGGCCAGCCCCTTCCTAATGTTTTAAGATCATTTTTTAAATTACCAACCTGAGGACAAGAGGTTGTTTCTCAAAGAAAAAAGATTATTCAACTTCTGAGTTCAAATTTTTATTTTTATTTTTCTCTTTAGGAAAGACAAGTATTGCTAGGAAACAGGCTTTGGAGCCAGACAGACTTCACTGAAGGTCTCATCTCTCATTAGCAAACGAGTCATTTCTCAGAACCTTAGTTTTCTCAGCCGTGGAATGGGCATAATACCCACCTCACAGGATTTTTATAAGGAAAGCACCTGGTACATAGGTAGCACTCAAAATATTCTTTCCCTTCCTTCTTTTTGTTTATCAAACTATTAAAGCAAAACCTCCAATGCTTGATTTTATGTGATAACGCTGTGTGGGAACTTCAAAACTGTCTCATCCACAGACACCCAAGGAAAGGAAAACATTTTGAGTCTTTCTTGATTTAAAAATTGAAATTTTCTATCAAGTTTTGGAACGTTTTTGTTTTAAAACTGTTTTAAACACAAAGTAATACAATTTATCCATAAAAGATAAACATTTTAATTTTCATTATGAACTTTCATTTGCAGTGTATTTTTTTAAACTTTTAAATTAAATATTCATTGCAAATTCAATTGAGAAGAGTGCAGGAGGTACAACCCAGGTGAGGGGGAGAATGAGTGGATTCCTCTAGTGTGAGAGTGTGAGATGTCCACTTTTCCTTTAGCATTTGAATTTTCTAGAAAGGCTACTGCTGCTTTTTTATACTTTTAAAGCAATATTTTTAAATTAAAAAAAATATGGCTCTCCCACTTTTACCTCCCCTGAACCAACCCTGGGCAGGCAGCAAGCAGTAGTGTGCGGCGTGGACAGCTCCTGCCGTCCTCCAGGCGCGCAGCACAAGGCCAAGAGGAGGAGGAGACAGCGGAATCACAAAGAGGAGGGCCATGAGTACAGTGCAGATTCTGCCCTTCGCCTTCAAAAAGGAAAATACTGATTACTTGTTCAACCGGAAGGCTCGTTTCCTCAACTCTGTCCCCGGGATGAAACCAGCACTCCGCTCCCCCCACTCCCCTGCCCCGGATTCTTAGAAAAGGAAGAGAAAGAAAAGAAAGCCTAGAAAGACAAATAAAAATGAAAACAGCTATTTGAAAGGGTGGTGGGAAGGTGAGTGAATTTCTTTCTCATGTTTCATTCACATCATCACCGTATTTGTGCTATAATGAAGGCTAAGAGTCATCTAAGGCAGACCACGCTCTTCTGAAAGATGTGGGGGGGTGTGCAGTGTGTACATGTGGATGTGAGGGTGGGAGTATTGTGAGCGAACCTGTATGTGTGGAATGTGGAGAATGCACAGTGTGTGTGGAGTTTGGAGTGTGTGTGTGTGTAACAGAAATGTGGAGGTGCTTAGGGTGTCTGTGTGAGAGAGAGTGTGGGTGTGGGAGGAGGGTGGGTGTGTGGACCGGAGCGTGGATAGCGCTGTGTGTGTGTGGATCCTGGAGAGTGTGCACAGTGTGGTGTGCACAGAGTTTGGAGTGTGTGTGAGAGTGAGCGTGCCTGAGGAGTGTGGGTGCGGAGTGGTGCGTGAGGAGAGTGTGTACATTACGCGCGCAGTTGGAGTGTGCGAGGGAGGTACGCGGAGGGCGGGCGTGGTGCCCCTCCCCCTCGCGCCCCGCCCCCCCCCCGGCCCCCCAGCTCCCCCTCCACCTTCTCGCGCCCCGCTCCCCGCCCCCTTCCGTCCTCTCCCTGCCCCCTCCCTCCCTCCGCCCCTCTCCCTCCCCCCGCGCCCCCCACGCTCCGGCCCTAGCGGCGGCGGCGGCGGCTGGGGGCGGCGCGGGCCGGGGCGGCGCTGGGGCGCGCGGCGCGGGAGGCCGGCCCTCTGCGGCACGCGGCGGCTGAGGGGAGGGAGGGCTGGGACGCGCGCCGGGCGGAGCGCGCCGGGCCCGCCGGGGGCCGCAGACGGCCGCAGGATGTCCTTCAAGGTGA
>NC_060275.1:55510571-55644398 GCF_021613505.1 Equus quagga | reverse complement strand
GCGGCGCGGGAGGCCGGCCCTCTGCGGCACGCGGCGGCCGAGGGGAGGGAGGGCTGGGACGCGCGCCGGGCGGAGCGCGCCGGGCCCGCCGGGGGCCGCAGACGGCCGCAGGATGTCCTTCAAGGTGAGCGCGGGCTCCGGGAGGCCGGGCCGGGCGGCGGGGCCCGCAGGCAGGGGCGCCCCCGGTGCCGGCGGGCACGGGAGGAAGCGGCCGGGCCGGGGCGGCTCCTGTGGCTTGTGGTTGGGTCGTGTGGGCTTGGCTGGAAAGGCTTTAGAGACCCGGGGCTGCAGGTCAGGCGAGCTTGGCCGTGGGGCGGCGGGGACTGTGGCCGGTGCCAGGCGGGGGCGGGGAAGAAGCCCGGGTCCGCGCTGCCCCGCGGCAGCACCTGGGAGGGAGCCGGGCTGCGGCGCCGCGTCCCCGCCTGGCGACCTCCTCGCGGATCGCCCGGCGCCGCCGCCGCCTCCCCGGCCGAGCAGTTTGGGACGCTGAAGCTGAGACCAGCGCAGTGCATGCAGCTCGGTTGACTACCAGGCTTCAGTGTCCAGAGGAGTCTTGTCTTAGTTTATTAAAGTCATTCCGTTTAATCACTACGGTTTAGGATGAAAGTGAGGTTGATTTGCCTTTATTGAAAGCTTTCAATAAAAATAATAGTTAAAACGTGTTGAGCACTTGAAACGTGCCCGACTCTGAATGAAGGGCGTCACAGTGCATCCTCTGGATTCTCAGGAAGACCCATGAGATGATACTTTCATGGTGGTTTTTTTTTTTTAAACAAGAAAACTAAAATATGGAGAAGTTAAAGAACTTCCCACAGTCTTGCAGCCAGTAAGTGAATGGCATTAAGATTGGAACCCTAGCATGTCTGGCTCCAAAGCCAGTGTAATCCTCTGTTTTCCAGTAGCTCATGTAAGCAGAGGAATGACGCCGTGAGAAGTGTGTGTTACAAAGATCTCTGGCTACAGTTTGGAGAAGAGAGTGGAGCTGGGAGACCAGTCAGGAGGATGTTGGGGTCATCTTGTTGAATGGTACTGGACTAGGGCACGAAGTGTCAAGGATGGAAGGATGTAGACAAATGTGAGTGACTTCAAAAAATTTATATCTACAGAATTCAGTAATTGGTGTTATTCACTGAGTTAGGGAAGCCCAGAGAGGTTAAGATAAAACGTTTGATTTGGGACATGTAAAGTTGAAGGATCCATGGGAGTTCCAGTAGCCATGTCGATTAGACAGATGTACACACTCGGAGCTCAGGAGGCTGGCTGGTCTAGGCAGGAGAGAGAGATGAGATTTGGAGCGAGCAGTGGTAAGTGGTAATTGAACCGGTGGGAATGAATCTGATTGCCCAGTGAGACCTTGTAAAGGTAGAAAATAAGAGGACCCAGGACAAAATCTTGAAGAAGATCAAGACTTAAGAATGAGCAGAATAAGAGAAGCTCATTGAGAAAACTAAGGAGCAGCCACAGATGCCTGAGAACAATGAGAAGCGTGTGCTGTCGTTAGAGCC
This sequence comes from Equus quagga, assembly GCF_021613505.1. Taxonomy (NCBI): domain Eukaryota; kingdom Metazoa; phylum Chordata; class Mammalia; order Perissodactyla; family Equidae; genus Equus; species Equus quagga. Next base: position 55,642,893 of record NC_060275.1, on the reverse strand, counting down.
AAGAATCTCTAGTCTTTCAATGAAGATGGAGAGGGACTCGCAGTTGATTACCACAGAGGAATCAAACAAGCTAGGAATTGAAAAGGGTCCCTCTAACTTGGTAACAAAACAGCCACTGGTGATCTTGCTGAGAGCAGTTTCATTGACATGTTGGGTTCATGAAGCCAGATTGCAATCGCTTGAAAAGAAAGTGAGTGGTGTTCCGCCACACGCCCAGCTGGGTGAGCAGTGCGGGATGGGTTGCTGAGAGACCAAAGAAAAGACCCGGAGACAGCGAAGGAGACATGCGGGTTTATTGGGAGTTACTTACAGGGAAGGTCCAGTGGCGGCTGGCTGGACAACAATGTGCATCCGCTACCGCCCCCTGAGAGAGGCTTGGTTAAGTAGGCAGAGAACAAAGGCTGCATGCTTGCCAAGGGCTGTCCTTGGTACGACCAGCATTCTCAGGAACAGTAGCTCACACGGAGGGCTCTGTGTCCCTGTAAGATGCGATGTTCTTTACTTGAGATAAGGGAGGATCCAGGCTAGCTAGGCCCTAGATTGTTACAGATCCCAGCAGCTGGGCGGCCTACCCAGAAGGGAGCCAGAAGGACACATGGTTGCAATGGGCCTGGGGGCTTTTGCTGAGCAGGCAAGGCCCAGGCCCTACAAGTGGAAATCACAGTGTAGAGAACTCTTTCAAAATATTCTGCGAAAAACAGTGTCTGCAGCAGGGATCCAGCCAAGCCAAGGGTTTGTTTGCTTGTAGAGACTCGAGTGTCTTTAAATGATGATAGATATCTCAACAATAAAAAGACAACGCAGTTTTAAAATGGGCAAAGGATATGAATAGACATTTCTCCCAGGAAGATAAACACATGGCCAATTAGCTACTGAAAAGATGCTCAACATCATTATCCATCAGGGAACTGCAAATCAAAACCACAATGAGGAAGCTCCTTTCTGCTTGCTAGATGGGATGCTGCCCGATTCATGAATCACTGAAGAAGCCAGTTAGATGTTTAAATTAAAAAAAAAGAAAAAAACCGCCATGAGATACCACTTCACACCCACTAGGATGATTGTAATCAAGAAGACAGACAATGGCAAGTGTTGGCAAGGATGCGGAGAAATTGGAACCCTCATACATTGCTGGTAGGAATGTAAAATGATGCAACCAGATTAGAAAACAGTTTCTTCATTCTTCGAAAAGGTAAACATAGAGGTACCATATGACCCAGAAATTCCACTCCTAGGTGTATACCCAAGAGAAATGAAAACATCTGTTCACACAGAAACTACAACACAAATGTTCACAGCAGTATTATTCATAGTAGCCAAAAAAGTGGAAACAACCCTAGTGACCATCAACTGATGATAACCAAAATGTGCTATGGATTAGCTTGGGCTGCCGTAGCGAAATCCCATAGACTGAAGCTTAAACAACAGGAAGTTATATCTCACAGTGCTGGAGACTGAGAAGTCCAAGATCAAGCTGCTGGCAAACTCGGTGTCTGGTGAGAGCCTTCTTTCTGGCTTGCAAGCAGCCCCCTTCTTGCTGTATCCTCAGTGGGGGAGAGAGGGAGACGTGGATCTCGTCTTTTCCTTATGAGGGCACTAACCACACCATGGGGGCTCGATCCTCGTGACCTCATCTAAACCTAATTACCTCCCAAAGGCCCCACTTCCTAATACCATCACATTGCGGGTTAGGACTTCAGCATGTGAATTTGGAGGGGCAGGACGCCAACGTTCAGTCTGTAATTTGGTGTATCTGTACGATGCAGTATCATTCAGCCGTGAAAAGGGGTGGAGCCCTGATATGTGCTGCAACACGGGTGAAGCTTGAAAACATTATGCTAGGTGCAGGGGAGCCAGACACAAAAGGCCACATGTTGTATGATTCCATTTATATGAAATGTCCAGAATAGGCATATTCATAGAGACAGAAGAATTAGGGGTTGGCAGCGGCTGGGGAAGAAGTGGGAGACGGCGAGTGATTTTTAATAGGTACGAGGTTTCTATTTGGGCTGAGGAAAACGTTCTGGAAAAATGGTGATGATTGTACAACCTTGAGAATACACTAAAAACCCCTGAATTACATGCTTTAAAAGGGTGAATTTTATAGTATGGAAATCATATCTCAAAAAAGTATTTTAGGGGCCAGCCCGGTGGAGCAGCGGTTAAGTGCGCACGTTCCGCTTCGGTGGCCTGGGGTTCGTCAGTTCGGATCCCGGGTGCAGACAGGGCACCACTTGGCAGACCATGCTGTGGGAGGCATCCCACATATAAAGTAGAGGAAGATGGGCATGGATGTTAGCTCAGGGCCAGTCTTCCTCAGCAAAAAGAGGAGGATTGGCAGCAGTTAGCTCAGGGCTAATCTTCCTCCAAAAAACAAAAGAAAAGCATTTTAAAATGATGATAGGGAGTACTGAGAGGGCTTGGAGTACAGGGATGACTGAGCTAGGTGGTGAGGTGCTCCGGAATGGACATGGGCAGAGAGCTCCAGCAGAGCTCTCTTAGTTGTTGGGGTTAGCTAGACAGGTGGAGGAAAACGTGTTCCACTGGGGTAAGATGGACGTCAGTGTTTGTAAAGTGAAGGCCAGGGTGGGGTCAGAATTTGGGGTGTGCAGAAAGGAAGGTGCCCAAATTTTCAGTTAAGAAGGAAGAATGATCAGGAGGTGACGACTGCCTGGAGGTGAGGCAGAAGAAGCAGAGATTTGTACACCTGACTAGAGGGGCAGTGTCTGGAAGCCGGGTGAGGAGGGCCCAACCCCAACTGCTACCCAAGGTTTCTGTGGGAGAGGGGCCGGCCTCCGCCAGGGGTGGGTGCGGGGGAGCCTAGGCAGGGAGACAGAGGGGGCGCTCTGTGCTGGGTTAGGATGAAGAGGAGTTGATTTCCTGTGGAGTTCCAGAAGGCGCAGCGGGGAGGCTCTGCCTGGGACAGAGTCACAGGCCAGCTCACCAAGCCCGCACCAGGCCCAGCTAACATCATATCAGACATACTAAAATGTACCCGCAGCCTGTGACAATAATAGACTTCTCATTGCACATTTTTGGGAGCATTTTTATGATATTGCTTGTAAAATTATTTAGCCATGAAAAACTTTTGATTTACGTTTGTCCATGATTTTTCTACAATTCTCATATATAGTCAGTTATTCTTGTGTAGTGAGAAAATCAGACCTACAAATTATTTATGTGTCATCGTTATTTTATGAATACCAATTTTAGCAATAAAGTTGGTGAGATGTTACAATTTTGTAGGTATCAATTAAATATTCATTAGCTTTGATTTTGGAGCCATAGATTAACTGTTTCGTTTTCACAGGCCCCTGAAAGGCAGGCCCCAGACCCTGGGTCTCCAAAGCCTTTGTTAAAGAGGCCCAGCATTGCTGGCCGAGTCTGTCTGTGGGAGAATAAAGAGAGCGTTGTAAATCACAGTTTAGCTTCCTCGTGACTCAGAGGCGTGCGCGGAGGGCTATTTGCTTGTGAACGTTGCCTCTACTTTTTGTCCTTACTCCATTATACTGTCAGCAGTCTCTTCTCGCTGGTGTCACTTTGCCTCCAGCAAACTTCCTCTTTACAATTGGCAACCCCTAATTAGTTCCGGTTGGGAAGAGACGCATGTTTGTTAGAATTGTTTTTATGGTAAAAGCAAATTCTGAGTGCAGGTCTGAGCCTTTTTAGGAAATAAAGTTCATGGGTTTCATACATTGACTTTTGGCTTTATAACAGCTATTTCAACTACTCAGGACTTGTTCTTCGGGGCTGAGGTTGCCAAAAGGTTAACACAATTAGGGAGCTGGACTCTGAGACAGTGAGGGAGGTTACCTAATAGAGGAAACATAGCTAGATAAAGAACAGTACTTTCCTAAGCATATCTTACCCAAGCAGATAAAGCATCTCAAAGCCATGTTTCATCTTGGTGATTGAAACTGCTCCTGCCTCGGCCAGAAGTACAGGAACTTGGATGCTTCATCCTTACCCCAAAAGTATATAAATTATCTCATAATCAACTCCAGTTCATCAACAGCTGAAGTTATTCTGCTGAGCCATAGGAAAATAAATTAGCAAAGTCATATATGTTTTTGAGTTAGCTTTATTGAAATACAGATCACATATCCTATAATTCACCCTTTTAAAGTATTTATTTCAGTGTTTCTTAGTATATTCACAGAGGTGTGCAACCATCAGCTCAATCAGTTTTAGAATATCTTAGTCATCCCCAAAAGAAACCACATACTCGTGTCAACCTACAAAAACAAACCAGTTTAAGAGGCACAGTGTTTCTTTGGGATCAAAGAATTGCAATTTGGGGAGCACAGATTCAGGTAAAAACCCAAATAGTGTTCCACTAGGGAGTAAAAGTCAGGGGCTTTTAAAGGCGAAGAAGGGAGGTTTTATTACAAAGAATTTTAATTGGAGGTGGAGGTGGAGAGCCAGTCTTGGCTAAGCATTGATTGACTGTTGATTCTATCTTCAGAAACTCCACAATCCTCAGTCCTTGTGATCAGGAGGCGAGTTCTCCTGCTGACTTCTCCAACAGTTGCTTGTAAAACAATTGCTATTTTTACCCAGTCCAGAGATTTGGCCCAGTCCAGTGTTCAAGACAGCAAGGCAGTTTCTCTAGAAAGGAAGCTCCAACTCCGTTTTAAAAATGGCTCCACTACCGTCAATTTTGACATTTCCCTTTTTGATCAAGATCTCTCTTTGAAAGCATCACTGATCGACTGTTAGAAAGCATTGCTGATCAACCATGAAACATCATTCATCCCTTGTTGCCAGGGAGAGGGGGCCTCACTCCCAGAAAGTCCTGTCCTACATGAGAGGGAAAGTGGTTTACTTAGGAGCCTTAGGGCACATTTGAGCAACAGGACTGCCAGAGCAAAGTCTTACTGTCTCAAGTTCCTTTAAGGGCAAACATTGTGTGTAGTTCCTCACAGTTTCTCTGGTGAAGGCTCATAAGCCTTAGCAATCATTTTAAAGTGATGAGCGACCATTATCCGAGTGGTGTTTTTATAACACTGAGCAGTGCAAAAGAGACAAAGTTGTACAACAGTGAGAATTCTTATAATAATAAACAAAATGCTAAGTCCAAATTGGAGAATAGACCTGAACCAGGAGGCAAGGCCTAAGGGTAGCCAGCCAAAGAGATCCAAGAACTATGGGATGTCAGTGAGCACCGCATTTAACCATTCGGCTTGGGCTCAAATTCTGTCTAGTTCTTCCTTGACCTTGCCAGAGGTGTTTACCCAAGTTGGGCAAGAGGTATTTACAACAGCTGCAAATGTTACCTCTTAAATCTCTGGAGGGTCAGTTGGTTAGGCAAGAAGTTCCAGACACTTAGCGCAGGGAATTAGGGAAATGACAGAGAGATTAGTAATTGTACTAAAGGTTTCTCTAGATTCGTGTACAGAAGGAGGATTCTGATGGCAAACCCAACAGTCAGAAAGATTTCCTTTTGTAATAGGCCGGGAGATGTGGGTAAGAGTATTGTCTTTCCAAGGAAGAGAGGGAGAAAATAAGGTAAGAAGCAACAGTGAGTGAAAGGTGTGCAGGCCTTGTCTGGCCATCTGGGGAAAGCTGCCTGCCTCGGATGTCGGCTACTTCTCTTCCTAGGCAATTTTATTTGGAGGCCTCCAGCATTCGTACAGGAACAGATGGCAGGTGGAGCCTTCTTTAGTTGTGCGAGGTATCTCCAAGGCTAAATACCTTCTAGTTCTGCAGCAGTGTTGTTGGTCAGGAGCACTTGGTGAGGTCCTTTCCAATGGGGCTCAAGGGCTGTCTTCCTCTGATGATACTTCCAGAATACTCAGTCATCAGGCTCTAGGCTGTGACCAACAGGATCCTTTAAATTGGAATCCAAGAAAGTTTCTTTAACCTGTTGATGATAGGCTTGAGGGTAAGACATTAGAGACTTTGAGTACCTGGTGATATTAGCATAAGACAACAAGGGATCAGCAGAAGGTTGTATACTAATACACATTGATCTGGTGATGACTATCTCGTGTGAAGTGAGTTATATTTTCCAAAGACAGTACTGGTAACAGTCACTGAGACCAAAGACAGTTTCAGGCCAGGGGAGTCCAGTCTACAGGTACATAACAAAACCTGAAAGATAATTAACAGGACCAGAATCTAGTATCTACAAAGATGTAAACATAATTTTTCTCTCTACAATTACCCTCAATTTTTTCCCAAAGATAATCAGTGTAAAACTGATTTATTTATATTAAAAACTTGGCCTGATTAAGTGAAAATAAGAATACTCACTGAGAGTTTCTGAATTCTGGAGGGATCAGATAGGGAGAAAAAGTCAATGTTTCATCTTCTTTCACAAGGGTATATCTTACCACAGTTGATAGCTTAAGAGAAAAACTTCTTTAAATCTGGAAAAACAAAACATTAGAACATCCTCCTTGGTTCGTGTAGTCTCGTGTAATTAATATTGTTCTTCATCTTTGGTTAGCAGTTTTATGAAGCCATCAGTGTCTCTCTTAAAGTCCTGTAATTTCTTATCCTAGTTCAGTTTTGTGATCGAAAAGCTTATCAGAGACCTGCATTCTAGAGTAAATGAGTTCTTTCCATGAATCTCTCTGAAGATGAACCATATTTGCAAAAGCGTCAAAGTAAATCAGTAACTGTCAGTACATGATAAAAGATTCAAAATGGCATGGGAAGAGATCAGATTACAATACAATTGACAAGTTAATTTGGTTATTTCTGTGACATACATTTTAAGATAGTGACTAGAATTATGACTGATAACATTGTATGAAGACATAATCATATTTTTAGGAATTTCGTATAATTTTTAGAACACATATTAATAACATACACACAAGGATATACATAAGGGAGGTTTAGCATCACTTATTTGACAGTGCTTCCCATGGAATTTAACATACCAAATAAACCTTATTAGTTTAATGTCTCCCTTTTTATAGGAAGACAACAGTCCTTGAGAAGTCCCATGGGCCCACTGGAAATTCTCAAAGTTACTTTCAGGTTAACAAAAAAGACTTTTTTAGAATTTGAATTTTGGGAAGTTTGTCAAAAATATGAAAATATTTTAAAGCTCTTGGCTAAATAGAATCAAAGGTTACTTTGAAACAATGCTGACTAATCCATTTAACCAGAGTGACAATAGAAGATGTTAAAGGCAAATAGAGTTAAACAGTTTTTGTTTTTTCTTCCCCGAAGCCCCAGTACATAGTTGTATATTCTAGTTGTAGGTCCTTCTAGTTTTTCTATGTGGGATGCCCCCACAGCATGGCTTGATGAGTAGTGCATAGGTCCTCACCCAGGATCCAAACCAGCGAACCCTGGGCCACTGAAGCAGAGTGTGCAAACTTAACCTCTAGGCCACTGGGGTGGCCCTGAGTTAAACAATTAAAAACAAAAACAGAAAACCTTAGCTGTCTTAATAGAGAGGTCTCAGCATTTTGGACCTAGGAAATTACTTTGATAAAACTTAAAATCTCTGCTTTTTAGGTGGACTACTCAAAAATAAAGAAAAAATTTTCATAATCTCCTTATCAAGAGCAGACTAAAAGCCCAGGAAACCTTTTCCTTTTAAGAGAGAGAAAACTAAATTTTAGTTTTACACCAACTTATTTTTGATATTAAAACTCCCTTACTTAGTTAAATTCATTTCAATCTTAGCCAACTTGACCATGCGTAAAACTCTTTTCTCAGGGTTCGTCTTACACAAACCTTTGCTAACTTTCTTTTTTTACACTTGGAATTATCCTTTAGTCTTTCCCATAACTGGTTTTACTTTAGGACAAATTTACTTTCTTAACAAATATATCTCCATGCCTTATACCTTCTCTTACTGAAAACATACATTTTCCCAGAGCAAAAAAATTTTTTTAATGTGGCACAAGATATGTTTACTAGTTGACCCAACATCCTTTAGTTTTTCTTATTGTAATTTTTCTGTAATAAGCCAAAAGTAGGTAAACCTATGTTTAGTAATGAATTCTAATATTTTATCTTATTTGAAAATGATCTAGATACTTAATGAATTTCTGTCATTTAACTTAATTTAGCAAAACTCTAAGGTTTCAAGTTACCAAAAGGTTTTAAAGTTATTTTTATTTATTTATTATTTTGAGTAAGATTAGCCCTGAGCTAACATCTGTGCCCATCTTCCTCTACTGTATATGTGGGACACCTGCCACAGCATGGCTTAACGAGCAGTGCATAGGTCTGCACCCAGGATCCGAACCGGCAAACCCTGGGCTGCCAGAGCGGAATGTGCACATTTAACCACTGCACCACTGGGCTGGCCCCTAAAGTTATTTTTTTTTTTTAAGATTTTATTTTTTCCTTTTTCTCCCCAAAGCCCCCCGGTACATAGTTGTGTATTCTTCGTTGTGGGTTCCTCTAGTTGTGGCATGTGGGACGCTGCCTCAGCGTGGTCTGACGAGCAGTGCCATGTCCGCGCCCAGGATTCGAACCGACGAAACACTGGGCCGCCTGCAGCGGAGCGCGCGAACTTAACCACTCGGCCACGGGGCCAGCCCCTCTAAAGTTATTTTTAAAGTACATATACCATAACGTATAATTCTTGTTAAGAAGTTCACCCAGTATCTATCCAAAGAACTTGAAATCAGCAATTCAAAGAGATCCATGCACCCCTATGTTCATTGCAGCATTATTCACAGTAGCCAAGATGTGGAAGCAACCTAAGTGCCCATCGACTGATGATTGGATAAAGAAGACATGGTATATATATATATATATATATATATACAATGGAATACTACTCAGCCATAAAAAAGGACAAGATCGTCCCATTCACAACAACATGGATGGACCTTGAGGATATTATGTTAAGCGAAATAAGCCAGACAGAGAAAGACAGTCTCTGTATGACTCCACTCATGTGAGGAAGATAAACAGACATGTGGACAAAGAGAACAGTTTAGTGGTTACCAGGGGAAAGGGAGGGGGTGGGGGCTGGGCACAAAGGGTGAAGTGGTGCACCTACAACATGACTGACAAACAATAATGTACAACTGAAATTTCACAAGGTTATAAACTATCATAACCTCAATAAAAAACAAAATAGGAAAAAAAGTTCACCCAAAACCTTTTTATTTACTTACATCTATTTAGTTTACTTGTTCTCAACAATTATGTTTAGATTATCTACAAAAACTTCATGAGACATTAGACAAAGTTAGGCATCAAATTTTTTTTTTCTGCCAACTTTTCTAACAGAAATAACATGGGTTTTTTGGCTTTTAATAGGTAGAACAAAAGCATTATATTTAATGTTGATTACCCTAAAGACATTCCTATTTTAATTAACCCACAAACTTAAATTAGCTTTAATAGTGAATAGTTTCCTTGATCACATGATCCTGAAATTCATTTGGGTTAGTTTCTGTTATCTTTTGAGAGTACACTCAATTTATGTAGCACTTGTTTGTTTTTAAGCCAATCGAGCAGAGCTCTCATAAACTAGTCTTGGTAATACAATCCAGAGGTAGAAGATATCACATATTTATAACATACATATGTAGACACACACATAAACACACAGACATGCAAACAGAGATCTTATAGCCTCCACTTAAAAATTGTCCTTAAATTAGATTTTTGAGCAAGGGTTCTTCCTTAGCGGTCTGCAGCTCCAAAAGCTTCTTTCCCTCCACCTTTTCTCTCTTCAGCCTTAGGAATCAGGGATGGTCCAGATAAGAGTTCCCAGAGAGGTCACAAGACTTTTGAGAGAAAAGGGGAGGTTAGTTGCTTATCAAGGACTGACATACCCATCCAATTACATTATCCTTGGTTTGTTTCTCTCCCTCTGGGGACATAGCTTTATTTTAGCTTAGTGGGAGAAAGCCTAGGAAAAAAACGTCCTGTCAGGCTCTGAATATCAGCTTCCGGTTTGGCCCAATTTCTCATCATAAGTTACTAAATCCTTTCAAATATCTTGTCAGGTTTCAGCTGAGACAAACAGTAAATATTTCTGGCAGTATTAAGCAACTCCATTAAATTTTAATTTTAGTTTCCACTTGGCAGTTTACCAGAAAGTTTCTCAGAGTCTTTTTGACTCTTGGAGGGGCCCATTCGGCTTCAAGGGTAGATATGGGGTCTCTGTAAAGCCATTAACTTAATGGACTTTTGTATATTTTTTTCTTTTAGTTTACTCCTTATATCTTAATTTTTTATTAGCTGTTTGCAATGAAACCTTCTATAAGGCTATTTTGGAATTTTGAAGTCTTTGCTTTTCAGCGTACTTCTTAAATGACTATAACTAATTGGAATGTTCCTTCTAATGGTCAGTGTAACTCCCTGGAGGGTGGCAGCAGTGTGGTAGGACCCTAGCTGCAAATGGGGTGTAACCCACATTTCTGTCTGACCACATTTTGGGCCCCTAACCTGAAGATTACCAAGCCAAGCTCTCAGCAAATGAAACAAGGTCAGTAAGATTTTCCTGTTCTTTGCAATATTTACAGCTTCCAGGATTGTAGTTTTTAAGTAGGTGTGCCAGAAGGTGGTGCACTTGATTCTTTGGGAATTAAAGATCTTGTTTCTGCTCTTAAATTCACGGTTCTCAAATCTAGTGTCCAAAAAGGCAAGTTTGGAAGCTCAAAAGAGGCCTAAAGGGGCCACTGTGATTTTAAATCATTGTTAGTATTATCAGTGACCGAGACAAAAATTTATAAGAGGAAGGACTGTAGTTCTTCAATATAAACCCAGCTGGAGTTCCCAAGGGAAGAACTTCTCGGGAACTTATGGAAGATGAAACTCCCATGTTAAAGCTCAGTCGGACGCAGAGATGCCAGTTGCAAGCCTCAGACTCTTACCTGTGTTTCTGACCCACTGGCTGTAGCTATTTGGACAAACAAAAGAAAAGGTGGAATTTGAGTACTCACAGGTGGGGGATAAGCCCTCAGACAGCGTAGCTGGCTCAAACAGAGAAGCCCTTCCAGGTGGCAGTAGTTATGAGCTGCCATAAGGTGGCCCAAGCAGGGAAACTCTTTCAGATGGAAATAGCCATGCGCTGGCTTTGAGACAATTGTCTCCTGGTCAATTAACTCCAAATTGGGCTGTTGCCCCCAGAAGCCCCCAGAATGGCAAAGACCTCAACCAAAAGGAGGGGAGGAGATCAGAATCTGAGGGGACTCGTGATTGGAAGAGTCAGGGGTTTGTGCAAGTGGTGAGCACACAAGGGAACTCATGCTGGTACTGAACCTGGCGTCCGCCAGTCCGCAAAGTTGAGATTGCTTCCGATCCCACTTCTGACACCATATGTTAACCTACAGAAACAAACCAGTTTAAGAAGCAAAGCGTTTATTTGTGATCAAAGACAGGCAAAGAAAGGAGGTTGTATTCTAAAGAGTTTTAATTGGAGATGGAGACAGAGAGCTAGTCTTGGCTAAACATTGATTGACTATTGATTCTGTCTTCAGAAAGTCCGCAGTCATCAGTCTTTGTGATCAGAATGTCCATTTTCCTGCTGACTTCTTAAACAATTGCTTGTAAAACAATTGCGGTTTTGGCCCAGTCCACAGGTTTGGCCCAGTCCAAGGTTCAAGATGATAAGGCAGTTTCTCTGGACAGGCAGCTCCAACTCCATTTTAAAATGGCTCCAGTGAAGTCAGTTTTGATGCGCATTATCAGTCACTCTGTTCTCCCAAACATCCCGGCTTCAGATAACTGCTGATCTACCTTCTGTCTCCATAGATTTGCCTATTCTGGACATACGTGTGTTAAACAGACTGTAAACATTGTCTTGCGTTCTGACTTGGGAAATGCCAGTGTTTTATGGGCCTACCTCCAAGGCAGGATGCCTGGGGCAAATGGCTTACTTTTTCTCTTCAGCTTCCTCTCACTTACCTAAGTGTAATGATACGGACAACACAGGGTTAACGCTTATTTAACGTTCATGAAGCATTCTGAAAATTTGAAATACTTAGCACAAAGTGGGACAACGGATTCGTCTATAGCCAGTGACATCTCGAAAACATCCTTCTGCCATGGCTTCTGAATCCATCATTATAGCCCTATTTAATGTGGCCTCTAGCATCAAAGAAATTCATTATTGAACAAAGCAAATGTTCTCTTGATTGATTTAATAATACACAATTGAAATCCACATTATTCCAAACTCTTTTTAAAATCGTTAGTTTAAATCTGTACCCCCGTTAGCTTTTAATCAGAGTTTCAGTTCTGTACAAGTAACAATTTCCCTTCTGTTTCCTCTCCCCTTCCTTCTTGTACTTAATTTCTGATAGTGTGTCAATGAGCAGTGTGTTAGCCAAAATTCTGGCAGTAAAGGGAGTGGGGAGAGAAGAAAATATGGTATTGTTGGAAGTTTATGCTCAGATTTTCTTATAGGGTATAAGATAGAAGATCTCAGACGCTGGACCCAAAAAGAGTTGGGTTTGAATCCTGAGTCTGTTACATCCTAGCTGTGTGGCCTTGAATAATTCACTTCTATGCCTCATTTTCCTCATCTTAAAAATGAGAATAATAATAACACCTACCTCATGGGGTTGTTTTGGTAATAAAATGCATTTGAGCAGTAAAAGTGCTTAGCACACTGCCTGATACAGAGCCAGATCTCAGTGTAGGTCATGATAGCTGTTACTCATAGTATAACCGTCGGGCCTGAGGGCGGCTCACTGAACTTGTTGGAGAGATCAGAAAAATCAAGAAAGAGGTTAAATAGTAATAGCATGATTGGTAAAGTGCTTTATAATTTGTGTAAACCATTTCTACATGCCCCTTCTCCTTCAGTGCTAAAGGGCTTGTTGCCCCCTTTCCACTCCACAGCGTTTATGATGACGTGCATATTGTTCCCAGAGGAGGTTTGGAAGTTATCCAGGCAACGTGATGTGTATAGACCCCATAGAGACGGAAAGTTGGGGGACTTTCCATCTTGGCAGAAAAGGAACTTGGAATGAGGACAGGAAGGAGGTCATTGGGGTCAGCGCTGCCTTATTCCTTGCCGTCTACAGGAGAATTCTGCAGGAGGCAGAACAGTATGGTGGCTAAAAGGCCCCCTCAGGCACCAGCCTGCCAGGGGCTGAAGCCTGCCTTGTCGCTTCTCACTGACTCATCTGTGCAGTGAGATAGTAACAGTGCCCACTTCACTGAGCCATGCCCCGGAGGCCCTTGAAACTCGGCATGTTCAAAGGTGAATTCATCCTTTTTTTCCCAAAACCTGTCCCTCACAGGGTATTTCTGACTTCTAGGAATGGCACCAAATCAACTAGGCACTCAAACCAGAAACCTGGAGTCAGTCTAGATTCCTTCTCCCTCCTCTCCTGCACACACAGTCGCAGGCCAAAACGGTTCAGTTTAGGTCCTTAAAAATTCTCCCAGCTGTCTCATCCTGCCACGCTCACTTTTGTTGCCTCCCTCGGGCCCTCACTGCCTGTTGCCCAGTCTGCGTCACAGCCTCCTGAGCCTTGTTGACACCAGTTTCCATCTGGCTCCAGTCCTCAGTTCATTCTGAGGCTGCCACAGGAGCCTTCCTGAAACGCAAAACTGACAGTCTCTCCTCACCTTAAAACCCGTCCTTGACTCCCCAGTGCCTGCCAGGATCGGGCACAAACTCTGTAGCATGGCACAGCAGAGCCTTCAGGATCTGGCCCTGGCTGCTTACTCTGCAGCATCTCTTGGCTCTCGCCCTCACACCCCTTCACTGCAGCCCATCCTTGGTGGAGACGGTTCCCACACGCTGTGACGAGCCTCCATGTTTTAGCTTCACCACCCCGTCAGCCTGCGATGCTTGTCACTCAGGCCAATACTCATCTTTCAGAACTCTTCTCAAGAATTGCTTCTCTTTGAAACCGTTCCTGGCCACCTTCCTCAGGTAGAATTGACCATTCTCTGCTCTCACCACAAGTCTGCATTTCCTACCCTAGCACCTGTAATAACATCTGATGCCTGTTGACATGGCTTATTTTCCTGCTGGGTCATAAAGCCATTGTGAGCAGGAATCAAGGTTGACTCGTACATCTAGGCCTAGCCCCTGGCCAGTGCCACTGTCCCAGCACATGCTAGTGACCAAGTAAATAAATTCACCTGGACAAGTATTTTTTTTTTTTTTTTTAGATTGGCACCTAGGCTAACAACTGTTGCCAATTTCTTTTTTTCTGCTTTATTTCCCAAACCCACCCCCCCCCACCCCCGCCCCGGTACATAGTTGTATATCTTAGTTGCAGGTCCTTCTAGTTGTGGGATGTGGGACGCCGCCTCAACGTGGCCTGAGGAGCGGTGCCATGTCCGCGCCAAGGATCCGAACCCTGGGCCGCCGCAGCGGAACACACTAACTTAACCCCTCGGCCACGGAGCCGGCCCCTGGACAAGTATTTTAAAAAGGTGTGAGGGCTGTGCATGTATATCTAGATTTCTTGAGTATTTACTGTCAAAGAGCATTTATGTGTATTATCTCATTTAATCCTCCAAGAACATGTGCATGAAGTACTGTTATTATTGTTCCCATTTTGCTGAGGCAGAGAGATGTTAAATAACCTGCCCAAGGTCACAGAACCGGGAAGTAGCAGGGTCGGGACTTAAACTCAGCTCGCTCCTGCCCCAAATCACCTGCTCGTGTCATGCGTCCCCCTCCCAGGAAAGCAAGCCCCTGAGGGAAAATGAAATATTCACAACTTTTCACAAAGCTCAGTTTCTAGAACCTTATAGGAAACCAGGATGTCTAGCCTGAGCAGGAGAGGAGTCCCAAGGCCATCCTAAAGGCAGGAGCGGCTCTTGGTTGAGGCCTCGTTATGACAGTAGACGCTTGCGGTTTGCAGATGGTTTTTGAAAGGTTTTGGGAGTTAAAGTAAAACAACAAAATCACTGAAAACAATTTACAATTTATTACTTTCAAGTTTTTATGTTTCAGGAAAAACCACCAGAGCAATTCGTGGTGCATTTTAATTTCTCTTCCTAATTCTCCCTCCCAGACTTCATTTTGGCCTTGAGCAATCTCTTTACTAAAAGGGCGTTTTTTGGTGATTCATTATGCAAGTCAAAGCTGTCTTGCCTTTGTTTCACCCAGTTACTAACAACTGCAACATTAGACCCAGCCTGGTGCAAAAGCCACACACGCTGGGTGTGGACCGCACCATGGCAGTTTGGCTGCAACGTCCCTGCGACAGTAAAGTTTATACCCTCAGGGACAGCAAATTGTTCATCTGGAATTTGAGGTGATTTTTTTTCCTCCTGACTGAGCCAGAAAACTATTCAAACTGTGTTTGTAATGTGCAAAACTCCCTGTTTTGCCATGTTCTCATCCAAGAATGCACAAGACGACACAGTTGTGTATGAGCTGAAGGGCTTCTGAAATGAAATCCTTGCACCAATAAATATCACCATCACTTTCCTGTCACTGTGCTTTCATTTTAGATGGCTCTGTGGAGTAGCTGAAATTGTTGATCTTTCTTTTTAACTTTGCGTAGGTAAGTCAGGTATTGTACTTAATACCTTATCAATGTACTTAAAAGACATAGTGTGTAAAAGGCCTTTTGGGTCAAATAAGTGTTCTAAGCCCACCCAAAAAAAGTGTTTTTGTCAAACACTTTAAATACTAGAAAATTTCCTGAGACCAGCAGAATTCTTTATTAGTATCAATACTACTCTGAATTTAATTTTGCCTATTGATTCTAACTTTGTAAAGAAAAGTAGATAGAGGGAAGAGAACTAGCATTTGTAGGCATTTGTGGTGTGTTGGGCACGTGTTAGCCAATTAACCTACATCATTTGATCCTTACTGGAAACTTCAAGGCAGGTAATGTTGTCTCCGTCTAAACCACAGGACACCGAGACTCAGTGGGCCAAGTCACCTGTGCAGGGCTGGGGATGAAACCCAGAGCTGTCTGTGTCCAGAACCCGTCCTCCCCCCTCCGCCGGGCACTGTGCTCTGCAGCTCCAGATCGACTGGTTTTAGAGAAGGAAGGTGCGCTGCAGTCCTCTCTGCCACTCTCATTTTGGAGAACTGTTTTCCAGTTCTCTTCCTCCCATAGATATGGTTCCAGCATTAACTTTGTGGCTTTCAAATGACCCAGCAGTGGCGTGAAGGATCCATACAAGGACATGGAACAGCATTTTCTACCCAGAGTTCCTTGTTCTCAACTGAAACCTCTGGCAAGTTCCAGCTGAAGCAAAGAGAGTTCGGTGGCGGGAAAGTGAGGTGTTTACCCAGACAGCTGGAATCAGGTAGAAGGTGCTGGGGCACAGAGAAGGGACAGTAAACTTCGGGAGGTCAGAATTGGGAGAGATGTCCCGCTGCTGAGAGGTGAAGTGAGATTTGGGAACATTTCAGGAGAAAATAGCCTTTAATCAGAGCCTTGGCCTTGAAGGATGGGGGAAAGTCACTTCAAGCAAACAGGAAACTGTGAACAAAGACACAGAGGCAGGAGAGTGAGGGCGCTGGTGGGAAATAGGATTCACAGTGCTGTGTGATCGACAGCATTGCTCTGCAGCGCACCGCGTGGCTCAGGTGTCTGGTGTGAGACAGTGCATCCCATGGCCAAGCATATTGCAGTCATCTATTGCTGAAGGAGCCATCTTTCAAAGGATGGGACACGTGGAAATTCCACCTTTGAATGGGATTGCAGGTTTGTGTAGAAGTGGTCATGTTGACTAACGTCAATGTTAAGATCCTGTTTCATTTTGTTCTGCAGAAGGAAACTCCGCTTGCCAACGCCGCGTTCTGGGCAGCGAGGAGAGGCAACCTGGCCCTGCTTCGGCTGTTGCTGAACAGCGGCCGGGTGGATGTCGACTGCAGGGACAGTGTACGGACGGGCTCGCTCGGCAGCCGCGGGCCAGGAGCATGCCCCTTCCCCTGTTGGCATGAGAGTTCCTCACGAATGCATGTTTCTTTACAATGCTTACCTACTTTTTCATGTGTTTGCTAGCTTGATCCTTTTCAAAAAGTCCAGGGTGACATGGTGAACTTCAAAAGACATTAGGGGAAAAGTCAACCTCAAGCCAGATAACATCCATACAGCTTTGCTGTCTGATACTGTAGCCACTAGTCATGGATGGCCCTTCGATTATTCATTTAGTCCTCACACCAACTCTATAGGTAGCTTCTATTATCATCTCCATTGCAGAAATGAGTGACTTGCCCAAGGTCACCAAGCTGGTAAACCCAGGCAGTCGGGTTCCGGGGTTCACACCACTAACCCTTGGGTGAAACTGCCTTTCGATAAGTGGAGATCATGGTTGTTGCTGTTCTGTCCAGACCAGACATGTCACTTTCCTCAAACCTGCGCCTCGTGCCTCCTGGTCTCCCACCCCAGTGCTTGGCACCTTCACCCACCCAGGATGGAGACCCCACAGTCATGCTGGACACCTACCTCCCTTCCCTGCCCTCTTACTCCCACACTCCATTTGTCACCAGGTCTCATCAATCTGATGCCCTGACTAGTTCTCTAATCCAGTGGCCCTCAACCAGGGGCCATTTCATCTGCTAGGGGACATCGGGCAGTGTCTGGAGACATTTTTAATTGTCCATCTTGGGGAGGCAGGGCCAGGGACGTTGCTAAACGTCCTCACCACACAGCCGGCCCCAGATGTCAGCAGTGTGAGGTTGAGAAACCCTGCTCTGTTCATGCCCTGAGCCCCACCCGGTCACTGCAAGTCTCCTCACTGCTCTGAGCTTACCTCTACAGGTTAAAAAAAAATCAAAAAACGGCAAGAAAAAAGAAAAAAGACGTTGGGGGAAACCACCACCTACATAAAATGACGGCCATGCTAGGGAAAGATGCGCTTCGCTGGGAGTCAGAGTCGGCACATTGCCAGCAGGAAAGGGCGTTTAGTCAGGGAATTCAAACCGACTCGTCCAGTGAAAGGCTGGAGATAGTGTAGGGCAGAAGTGGGCTGCCGTGGAGGTGGGAGTTGTGTTTTCTACAAGGATGAGAGAACTGAGAAAGGAGCCTCCACTCAGCCTCTCCTCCTTTCCTTACCTTTGCAAACAGCAATACACCAATTGGCAATTAAGGGGAACTAAAAATAGATACTACCGCCCACTTGCAGGCATCGCTTTGAGAGCCCTTCCCTCCCCAGCTAGAGGCAATGGTTTCGCTGTACTGGTGGGACTTCATGTCTCTGGGGACAAGGAGGACCTCAGATAGAGAGAGCAGAGATGTTTTGATTTTAGGATTTAAATAAAAATGTTTTTCAAAGGAGCCTTATTTTCCTGAAAACAAGATGTGCCATTTCCAGCTTTTATTGCACAAATTTGGTAATTGAGATCAGCCGCCAGACAGAGTGAGCTGTCGCCCACTGGGGGCATCAGTGCAGAGTACCTTGCGTTTGCACCTGCACATCTGCTCCTCCCTTCTCCAGCTTGCACCGTGTCCCACCGTGTGAACTGTAGGGCCTGCCCCGGATGGACTGACTTCCCTCTGGCCTCCAGTTGGGTTTAGCTAATGGCAGCATTGGTAGAAATCAGAATGAGAGGACAGGGATTTTTAGGAGCCCAGTGAGCGCCCCTATTCTGTTCTGGTAGCCGTGCCCTCACTCTGTGTGTCCTGGGAGCCACTGCCTTCCCCCCATGCCTTCCGGCTTGGGCTGACACTGGAGCCCCACTGTTACCAGCTCCCAGTCTTAC
This sequence comes from Equus quagga, assembly GCF_021613505.1. NCBI lineage: Eukaryota > Metazoa > Chordata > Mammalia > Perissodactyla > Equidae > Equus > Equus quagga. The sequence goes on along the minus strand of NC_060275.1, from coordinate 55,624,319 downwards.
ACTGTTCTTTGTAGTTTCACTACACCTGGGGCACAGCTTTATGAATAGTCTCTTTATTAAACATCCTTCCAGTCATCCCCGTTTGAATGTACCATCTGTTCCTCAGGACGCAGGCTGATGTGGAGTCTTGGGCATCTGTGAACTAGTCTTGGGTCTTACTGGGCAGCATGGCCACGCTGGGGAAGACTGGAGTAGGAATGCCAGTTTTCATTGTGGCTTCATTCACTACCACATTGATGACCCCCTTGCCCCTTTTTCTTGAAGTTGTCGCCCTTTTCAGACACCCCTGTGACCCTCTCCTGACTTCCAGCTTCCCAGGGCCACTGACACTGCCACACACATCCTGCCCACCCCACCTCAGACAGCACCCATCCTTCCAACTTTTCCAGCGTCCTTTCTCTGTCACAAGTCAGTTGTCCTTTACCACCTCCTTTTCCCTCAGAGCTGACATTCTGTCTCTGTCTGTCTGCTCGGTGACCAGTAGCTATTTTGATAAAAAATTTTCTTCTATGAACGGTTACTAATATGTTTATAGGTTAACATATTTGTTTAAAACAAAAAGTCATTTTATCAGGAGCTTTCTGGAGAAATGACTCCTTACCCAAAGGAGCAAGTGTAAATGATGGCAATTCAGACAGCTCATTTGTTTTGAAATGACCTCTGAGATTAGTGGTGACAGAGGCAGGGGGCTGTCTGGGAACAGCGCAGGCCTTTGTTCCCTCGAAGTCTCACCAGGTGGATTTCTGCCTCCTCCACGTGCCGCAAAGTGTGCGTGCCAGGGTGGTTTCTTCTGGCGGCGAATGACTCTTGGCTAGCACTGCCCTCGATAATAAGGTCAAGTCTCAGGATCACCCAGGACACCTGTGAGAGCTGTTAGACTGCAAGGAGAGGCAGGGGCTTCCACGGGAACCACTCCCAACCTCGGGTATTACCATGTCCAAACTCTTGCAACAAGTAGCATTGTAAAGAACAAATACATTATCTCCAGGCCACCCACTGTATGGCAGAGCTCTGATTGGCTAACCCTCATTCATCTTCCATTCCTAGATTGATGCTGTCTTCACATGATGTGTACATTTTTTGCTTTGCTCATCTCTCTGACACACATTTGCCACAAAGATGTGTGATGGCAGGGTTCTTTAGGCTTTTTAGATGTATGAGTTACGTATTTCACTATCTTGTTTGTTGTGGTCTTCACTACATTTATATCCATTATATCCTCTAGTGAGAATCAACTGGTTCTTTTTTTGTTTGTTTTTTGGTAGGGAAGATTGGCCCTGAGCTAACACCCGTTGCCAATCTTCTTTTCTTTCTTTCTTTTTTTTCTTTTTTGCTTGAAGAAGAGTGGCCCTGACGCCACCACAGCATGGCTTGATGAGTGGGGTAGGTCTGCACCCAGGATCTGAACCCAGGACTCCAAGGGGAGTGTGCTGAACTTAACCACTGTGCCACTGGGCCTGCCCCTAGAATCAGCTAGTTTTTAAAAGATACATTTTAACATCAGGCAATGAAATGAAGTAAACTTAATCTTTAGAGAATTAAAATCAATCCAGCTAATAGGTTTTGCATATAAAGGAAGTACTTTTGTGTAGCTTAATGCATCAACAGACACCACTTCTTTATCCTCTTTCTCTTTTGTCCCAGCTTCTGACTTTTTCTCAATTGACCATGATGTAGAATCGAAATACAATCTGTAAAGAAACATTTGTTTCGTTCATCTTTCCTTACTTTAAAACAGATGAGCCTAAGACTTTTTATTTTCTTTTTTAAATATCCAAATTAAGTGCTCTGTGCTTCCTCTGGCTCATCATAGATTTGTATTTTGAGACCAGTGGACCCATGGTAAGAAAATTTTCTCACCTCTCATGTAGAGGGTACATTCATAGCTTATCTATTCAGCCTGGCTTTAAATCAAACAGTCTTCTGTCCACATTCTAAATAACAATTTTCTCACATTCAGGAAGTTAGTAATACCAAGCTTGCCGCAAAAAATTCCACAAATTTTTGAGGTTTTTTTTTTTTTGCAGGGAAGGATTCGCCCTGAGCTCAACGTCTGTTGCCATGTTCTTGTTTTTCCTCCCCACAGCCCCAGTACACGGTTGCACATCCCAGTTGTAAGTCCTTCTCGTTCTTCTATGTGAGCTGCTGCTGCAGCATGGCAACCAGCAGACGGGTGATGTGGTTCCGCAACCGGGAGAGGAACCCGGGCCGCCGAAGTGGTGACAGCGCCAAACTTGAACCACTAGGCCACCGGGGTGGCTCTACCTGTACTTTTCATATATAGTAATGAGGACTTTCCCCAAACTGTCTTTGTCATTCACAAAAGTCAACAGAAGCCGGATGACAACCTAGTATTTACTGAACCGTCATAATATTTTAATATCTAACACTCAATTAATATCTAACGTTACTGTGCTAAGCACATTGCCTGAATTATCTTTTTCTCATTTAGTTTAATTGCGCAGGTACTTTTATTATTCCCCAATTTTGCAGATGAGGAGAATGAGCCTTTGAGGGCTTAGATAACTAGCCCAAGATCAGTGTCAGTGACCACTCAGCTGTACTGCCCTCTACAAATCCCACAGATGTAAGAAACAGGAGGCTTCTAAGTGTTACTCATCCCCCATACTTAGTGAGCCCTCATGTGCAGAACCATCCGTCTCTCTTGTCATCCACTCCTGAAAGGCAGCTTGCTGCATATGCAGAGGTGGTGGTTCAGATTACAATTTCAAGCCCTTGGAACCAACTGTAAATTAAACTGCAAAGTCCGCTTGAATTGGAAGGGTCCATAGGAGATGATACGGCTCAGGTCCTTGGATCTTAGAGCTGGAAGAGACCTTGGTGATCATCCTGTTCAGCCCCTCACTTTAAAGATGAAGTCAGTGAGCCCTGAGAATTGTAAGCAGCCTGCCCCAGGTTACACTGTTGGTTGATGACAGAGGTGGATTTGACCCCAGGGCTCCTGACTCCTCTATCGTCTTTGATTTCTTCGAGGTGCCTTTCATCTTTACCCAAATCAGTGTGAAGATAGACTTTGAAACTTAGAAAACCAGCTGGTACCACTTATCTCGTTTTTTGCATTAATAACTGTTTTGGCTCAGGAATCATTTAATATGAATCATAAAGTGAGACCATTAAATAGCTGCTGCCTTAAAATGCAGCGACTGTGGTTTGCTTGGACTGCATTTCTGAAGGTAATAGAAGTAAGTGAAATTTTGAACCGAAAATTCCAGCCTCAGCAATTTGTTACTTTGCTTTTTCCCGTATAGTCTGCATTATAAGATTATTCATGAGACACGTTTATTTGTGGGGGAAATTTTGTGCTTGGCTGTGTCCTGAGTGGAGCTGACATCTGTGCAGCCTCTTCTCCAGGATTCTTCTGACGTACGATGGCCTAATGTTCTGTCTCTCCTCCATCCAGCATGGCACCACGCTCCTCATGGTCGCCTCCTACGCTGGTCACATAGACTGTGTGAAGGAACTGGTTCTGCAAGGAGCAGACATCAATCTCCAGAGAGAGGTAGGTCAGGTTTCACGCTTGAATAAGAATGACCCAGGTGACAGAGATTCAACATTCTCACAATAGTGAATTCGTAAGGAAGACAAGCGTAATCATGCTTTTTTCCTACTTAACATTAAAGCCCAGATTGCAGACTTTATTGTGCCTAAAATAAGGCCCAGGAATGGACCATTGGTTGTACTTGAGTTGAATGTATCTTCTCAAGCATGTGTTGCTGTCTGAGGTAACCAAACCTCTAACCACATTCCTTAAATACGCATACGTTTCATCCCAAGCTTAAATCAGTTCTTCCTTCTTCCCTTGGGATGAAGTGCTATAGAACTTACAGGATTTTCCTGGAGATCATTATATTTTTAGAAGGTGGGTCACCAGCCTGTTCTTAATGAGCCTCACTTGCTAGACTCTCTCAGCCGTCCTCACCAAACCGTGTGCAAAGGACTTCTCTGACTGGCTGTGCATTAAATAAGGTCCCCCCCAAAAAGCCACGTAGTGAACATTGGACTGAAATGTGAGCATATCCCCGCACTTCCTTCAAGGGCAATCTCGGGAGTTTGGTCTGGCCCGGGGACCCATTCTTGTTCCATGTAGAGGAGCAGTTGGAGGCTGGGGCATTTTGACATACTTTGGGACGTGGGTCTGAGGAGGCTCCATATGTTTCTGAGCCGAGCTAGGGCCTGGTGACACATCCACAGATCATCCCTAGGGTCATTCTGACCTCTCAGTCTGCACTGACTCAGACCCAAGAGGGGCATCCTCAGGCAAGCTTCGAACTAGACTGGAGCTCTTAATTTTCCTTGATCCACTCTTATCCGAGGGCTTGCCCTGCACTTGCTGTTTCAGAAAGGATGATTCCTCAATCAAACTTTCCTCAACCAGTATACCCATCTTCCAGGCTGGACCGTCACCACTGAGTGGAGCAAATTAAGACTCACCAGGTCTAAGGGCTGGATGTTCCACGGGGCATCTAGAAATCCCTTCCATCTCGCCCCTGGGTGTCACCTTGGCCATGGCTCACGGAAGAGGGACACTTGACAGAATGTGGAGTCTGATTCTCTATAGTCCTGGATCGGCAAGCGTGGTCTGTTGAGAGGAGCGGTATAAACTACAGCAAATCCGATCAATCTTCTCACAGACTTCCGTGCAGTTTCCATGACACTGGGTCATTGTTTTAGGTTATTTTCATTTCAGCAGCTAATTTCCTTCTGAGAGGAACATGTTTGGACCCATTTAGTATTATAGTTTAAAATTACCTTAATCTTTTTATTTTTCCTCTCTGCTTTACAATCTTTGTTTATTATAACTTCAAAGAAAAGACAGATTTTTCTCTGATAAAAACAATTTGATCCAGATCTGCTTAGTCTAAAACCTTTATCCTGAAGGGTAAGTTCAACATGCACAAAAATCTCTTTAGAACAGTTGAGAAAAGCTGAGAGAAGAAGAGAAACAGTTGTTTCATCTCCAGCCAATATATGGTTTTGAGGATTTTATATTTATCTGTTTGGTTCCAATTGTTCAATTTAGGTTCTTGGAGATGAAAACAGTTGTGTGTTGAACTTAGTGGCCCTTGAAGACTTACCAAAGTGTGCCCAATTTATGTCTCAAATGATGATGCTCTGTCAGTTCCCAGTGGTCCCCTGAATTTCCTGAGCCCGTGCAGGTCTTGGGTGATAGAGCTGCTAAGCCAAAGAGAGGCCGCAACCTCACCTCGTCGGTTTTGGAAGCAGAGTGCCCAGCAGTGCTGTGGGACTTGCTTATGCAGCAGACTTCTACCGGGTTCATTCTTAATCCATTTTATAATATCAGAATACGTGTTTTCTGAAAAAGTACCTGCCATTGTTTACTTAGGTTGGCTATCTAGACACATGGAACTTGCTAGAAGACAAACTGGGAGCTAATGGTCCTGAAAGACCGTTGCTCTAGAGAACCAGCAGTGTTGGCTGAGTGGAGCTCTCAGGCATGGGAGCTGCATGTGCAGTTGTCCTGAAGCACTGGGTTTCGGTAGTAAAGTGCGTGTACATAAGACCTTTATTCACGTTCCAGACTGACATCTAGCTCCTCTTGTCTACAGATTGCTGCGTTTGTGTGCACAATGATTAATAGTATATGTGTGTGTTCCAAATTGACTCAAAAGCTTATTGAAAAATGAATCCTTCCTCTTACTGAAGAAACAATTCCTAGAAATGATCCCTGGTAGTCTCTAAAATTTAATGTCTATTAAGAAGACGAGAGTTTTCCTATTCTAACTAAGTTTCTTCGACTAGACATGGTTACATCTTAAGGTTTTTGGAACCCAGAGTCCTCCACTGTAAGAAAGCAATGAGGGTGCTTCCTACTCGTTTCTGTGGGAACCAAGGAGAGGATCACTCCTGCATTGCAGGCAGGAAGGCTCTGGGAATGGTCACGTCACCTGTGCCTTCCTGGGATAGAGCCTCGCAGGGGGCGTGAACTGGGAAGGTGTTATCATTCGTTCTGCCACAGTGGTGGACCTCATTGCTCCCTGTCACACACACACCCTTAAGAACAAGCTTCAGAGTGATTAGTAATCCTCAGGACATGCTCTTCCTGGCTTCTCACACCTTGGCAAGAACCCGCCACTTTAACATTTCCGGGTAAGCTGTAGAAAGAGGATTTTCTCTTCACTGTGCCTGGGAAAGGAGAATGTTAGCTTCATCTGTGCTGAAAGCACTGGAGTGAAGAGCATCTTCAGATGGAAAATACATATTGCTCACAAGAGTGGTATGGTGATTTTGCCCATCTTAAATAATGATTTGGGTACCAATCTTTGAGTAAGCTTGTAAAAATGGCTGGGAAGAAAGGATGCTAAAAATTGTGTCTCAGAATGTCATTGATCAGTTTAAAATTTGAAATCAAGCTCTTTTTTGTTAATATGAGCTATTTTGAGGATATTTTGAGGCCATTTGAGTGAAAGTAGATTCTTTCTTGCACTGGTAGCCTTCTCCTCTGGGGCACTAAATTCTGTAACCAGAGCTCTACCACAGTTCTTCCCTCTGTTAATGAATGCCAGTGTTTCCCAGACAAGATGCCAAGCATAGTAGTTTCCTGTGGCTGCTGTAACAAATTACCACCAACTAGATTTGCTTAAAACAACAGAAAGGTGTACTCTCACAGTTCTGGAGGCCAGAAAATTGGAGCTGTCCACAGGGCGGTACTCCTTCTGGAAGCTTTCCAGCTTTACCTCCTCCAGCTTCTGGCAGCTCTTGGCATTCCTTGACTTGTGGCCCCGTCGCTCTCATCCCTGCCTCTGTGGTGACATTGTCTCCTCCTCTTCTCTGTGTTAAATATCCCCCTACCTCACTCTTATAAAGACACTTGTTGGATTTAGGCCCCACTGGGATGGGCCAAGATAAGCCCCTCCACTAAAAATCCTTAACTTAGTCACAGCTTTTGCCCTGTGAGGTGATATTCGCAAGGTCCGGGAATTAGGATGGGGACATATCCTTTGGGCGTCTACCATTCATCCGTTACATCAAGAGTCAAGTTTTCCTTTTATCTTGTCACTTCTATGAACAAGGAATACAGTCAGTTCAAAAGTAGCCCCTTTCTAGGCTAGAAGGTTAATATGCAACAATATTTTCGTGTTTTGTTTACAGATGTATAAATCAAATGTGATGTAACCAAATGTCTTGTAAAACCAGCCTCTTTTCTCTCTCCCAGTCAGGCACAACCGCCCTGTTCTTCGCTGCCCAACAAGGACATAATGACGTCGTGAGATTTCTCTTTGAATTTGGAGCATCCACTGAATTCAGGACCAAAGTAAGAGAACTTTCTTGATTTGATACCTTGTTGAAGAATTTTGGCAGTCATGAGTATTCGTTTCTCTTCATCTAGAGTGTGAATTTGTGCTTCTCTTGTTACCAGACTTTCAAGCCTAAGAAGGCGGGTTTCACAGGTTACTTATGGTTCAGGGATAGTCCAGGGATTCAATTCAAAACACTGCATTTGTACTCTGGGCTCCAATTGGAGAATTTATGGGGAATTACTTGGATACTTTCTCGCTCCGGTAGCTTTCTACTCTGGGACAGTAAATCGCGTTATCAGAATGGATATAGGAGCAGGTGCTGTATAACTTTCCCTGTTTTCAGGTGCTTTTTTCTGCTTCAGTGTTAATCCCAGTGCTGTGATGGGGATTGTCAGAAGTACTAAGCCAATCCTGGTGAATCTGAGAGACTTCTAAGGAGGGTGATTTGGCAGGCAGTTTACTTTCTGAGAAGTCTACACTGAAATATATAATATATGACTACAGCGTATATAGTTGGGCAAGGAATTGTGGTTCTCCTTTAGAGAACTCGTTGATTTTTCAGTGGCTGTCCTGGTGGCGTAGTAGTTAAGTTCACGCACTCTGCTTCGGCAGCCCAGGGTTCATAGGTTCAGATTCCGATCCCGCGATGTTTGGATATTAGCTCAGTGACAGTCTTCCTAAAGCAAAAAGAGGAGGATTGGCAACATGTTAGCTCAGTGCCAATCTTCCTCACCAAAAAAAAAGAAGGAAAAAAAGTCATTGAGTCTTCATATTTGACGTATGGATAAGAAAACTGAGAGTGCAGAAAGATCCATTTTGTGTTCACAATATAATTTTTCATGAAAATGTTTTGTAGTAGGAGAATTTGAACTGTCATAACAGTTTTGTAATTGTTAACTTATTTCTGGCCTAATCATAACAAAAAATTCCTGAAACTTTGCCCCAGTTGGAAACTTTTAGGCTTTCTTAATCCATTGTATGTGATATTTTGATATCAGGGGAGCTTCCAGTGGGTTTTTTTTTTCCTGTTAAAATGCTAACTGTTAAGTAGATCTGAATTTCAGATAGGTCTCTGTGTTTTCTGAACCTCCTGTTGGACTGCATACATGCATCCACACATGCTGAGTATAAGATACGGTAATCCAAGGTATCTGTGTGGATATATATTTTTGTATTAATTATCATTTTATTTTTCATTATAAAAGTGATACAACTAAAAATAGAAAGTAAAGTTCTACAAAGCTAAGTCTCAACTCTTTGAACTAACTCAAAATGATCGTGTGGGTCAAAATGATCATGGCTGCTTCAGTTATCTTGGTTAGCGAGTTAATGCTGGTTTAACGCCTTGTATGTGAGCCAGTGTGTGCTATCCCAGAAATCCACAGAACAGGGGGCCCAGGGTGAGCAATTCCACGTTCCCGTTAGGTCTGCGCAGGCGTCTGAGAGCTTTCCATGGGAAGAAGAGAGTACTGAGAGGCTTTGAGTTTTCGTATGATCCTGTCATCAAAACTGACTTTGTGTCAACAGTTGTTGTCATTGTTATTAAATCTATATCCCCCAACGATGTGTTTTTAAAAATAAAAAGTATCAGCTCTTCTATGACAATCATCATATTTTTATCTATTCTCCTATCTCATTAGGCAAAGAGCTGGAAAATTGACAGAACAAAACTTGGAGACACTGGTGCTCATAGCTGCTATTGAGCAATTTCTTGATGCCCACTCACCCCACCTACACCCCCACCACCGCTAGCCTCAGCCCTCCAGTCTCTCCTTCATTCCCCACCCTTCAGAACGCAGCTCTTCCCACCACACAGCCCGTCCCCTGCTGGAGCCTTGCTCCGCCGTGTGCATCCCCCAGGATCTGACCCGCCTGTGAGTGCAGTAGCTCTGGTAGCAGTGTTTCTCCAAGTGAGGCCACCTGCCACCTGCGCACCGCAGTCACCTCACGTGACCAGTCAAAAGGCCTATTTCTGGGCCTCACTCAAGACCTCCTGAATCAGACCCTCTGAGGATGGGGCTCCGAGGGTAGGCATTTTGAATAAACACTCTATGTACAATTTAGAAACCACACTATCTTAAATGTATGATTTGTACTTTATAACCAGGTATACATGTTCTTGCATTCTTTATAATTAGCTCACAAGTCCACATACCAGTTCACGGAGCCAAACAAACAACACAACAATCCTAGATGGGAAAAGATAAGTGCTGAGCTGCAGCACCTGAGAAAAACCATGAAGGGTTTCAGTTGACCCCAAACTCAGTGAGTTGGGAGTGTGATGTGGTTGGCGTAAAAGCTAGTTCTAATTTAGCCCACAGAGATAAAAATAGACTAGCTGGAACAAATGAGCGTCGCCTTCTGCATCAGACCACATCTACTTTACAGGGCTCTGTTTGTTTCTAGGGCCCACGCTTTACAAGAGAGCTGGACAACTTGGCACGTGCTCAGAGGAAAATCCTAAGCAGGGTGGTGAGAGGCACAGGGAATCTGCTGTAGTTATCTGCTCTTTTAGTGGATGCAGAGCTTGTCCAGTGAAGGCAGTGGCCCCAGAGTTACCCGGTAAGAGCACCTTAATCTCAGAGGCCTACCACTGAGTGGAACCCCAGGGAGAAGCCAGCGTTTGTCAGGAGGGTGTCTGGCCAGAAGCCACAGGAGACTGTTCTGGTAATTGTAGGACACAACTTTCTATGCTTTGTTTCCCTTAGTGAGAGGCAGATAGCTGATTCTGCATTGGGCCTGGGAAATTTCTAAGTGAATGATAATAACTTAGTCACATAACTGTAATATATCTCAAGCAAATCATGCAAGTGTACAACAGGATGATATCCTTAGGATGAAGCCTGTCTTGATTATAAAGAAAAAGTAAGAGATAAAAGAGGAAAAGTGAGTTTGTTATTATCTATGGGCAAATTCTTTTCCAGAGTTCTCCCTGTGCGAGGAGCGTCTGCTTGGTGAAACGTGCCCTCACTGTTTCTCATGTGTTTCTACTTTGTGTGTCCACAGGACGGGGGCACTGCCCTGTTGGCCGCCAGTCAGTATGGGCACATGCGGGTGGTGGAGACCTTGCTGAAGCACGGAGCCAACATCCATGACCAACTTTATGTGAGTGTGTTTCGAAGGGACACTAGGTGGATACTTGCTCATCCCCTCAGCACACATTCCATTGCCATGTAAATTCAGATGCCAGAAATGCCAACTTCAAACATATTTTAATGAACAGTAGAACTTTAATCTGAGATATCAAGGAAAAAAGATACAGTTAACCAGATGAGCTTTTTTGAGTCGAAACCACATAATCTTCTTTACCCATCTTTGTTCTGCCCTTTTAAGTCTCTTGTACATATGAGATATTTCATGTACCTGCACAATCAGGATCTTCAAAACTCATGTGATACACACTTATTCATAACATGACAAGCCTGGCATATGGACTTGCTGAAAACCAAAATGAATTTTCCTATTGTAGAGTTATTTGGGAGGAAGGACACAAAAAAGGAGAAGTCAAGTTGTTTGGAAGAGAAGTGAGGTTGGGTGGCTGAAGACCTGTGAAATACGTGCATGTCGTTAACCTTTGAAAGGCGTCCACTGCCGGTGTGGATCCGGGTGCAGCTAACTGGCAATGAGCATGTTACTCAAGGGCTCTGGTAATTGATTGTTACTGTAATTCCGTAGGGTTTATGGCAAATGTTATTCTGGCTTTGTAGAAAAAAATAAAATATAGGGAGATAAAGTGACTTGACATGGTCTTATGGTGAGGAGTGGAAGAATTCCTGCCTTCCGTTATCTGGGAACCATATTTTAGGCTATCCTATAGCTAAACATTAGCACTTACCCCTGGGCCACTGTACTTTCATAGATGTGTAGTGAGATGTGTAGGTGTGAACTTTTCCATTTGAACACTTTTCCCAGAGTTTACACAGTTCTTTAACTCTGACAGATCACAGACCTCCTTGAAGTACATAGCAACTAGCCTTACCCTTTGCACTTCAAAACCTGTAACCCTCTTTGAGCCTGCAGCATTCCTTCCCAGTTGAATGGCTGAATTACTTGATAATGGTCTAAAGGAGTGATTCTCAGTTCTGGCTGCCCACTACAATCACCTAGGGAGCTTGAAAAATACCACTTCCCTGACCCCCCACAGTCCCACTAAGCTGGAGTCTCTGAGGGTGCAGCTTGGCCACAGGTGGTTCTGACGATTGGCCAAGTCTAAGAAACACAAGTCTACAGCTGTGGCTCTTTCTTTGGCTGCATGTAGGTCAGGTGTATCTGAGCGTGTGTATTAGTATATGTATGTGTAGGGTGAAGAGGGAGGGCCCAAGTTTTTGGAAAAGGAAAATGAGTTGTGATTTTCATAGCATTACCTTCCATAGTCAGCAATCCAAACTGACTGTGGCTGTAGACTTTGTACTCTTAGATAATATTCTTCTGAAGTCGCATCGGGGTGGCACATAATCTTAGAAACAGAGTTTGGGGAGAACCCATTCCCATTGTAAACTCTCTGTTATAAGGTGATTCAAGAAGTTCCATGCAGCAGAACTTCCATTTTATGTTGACTTTCACCCTTGCCCAAATAGTCCAAATGTAAATGTTGCCATTAAAAACATTGAAATATGGGGGATCCTGGTCAATGATCCCTGAAAACTTCTAGGAACAGAAATTGTAATGCACAGTAAAAAATCCAATACCTGGATATCTGTTTTAGAAAATTCCCAAGAGTTATCAGCTGATAAGGGCATGGTGGACTTTGTGTGGCAACACAGTAAGGAGCAGCTGAAAATTTTATCCCCCATATCAAACTTATGCTCAAAAAACTGTACAGGGGGCCAGCCTATAGTGGTTAAGTTCCTGTGCTCCACTTTGGCAGCCTGGGGTTCACAGGTTTGGATCCAGGGTGCGTATCTAGCACCGCTCATCAAGCCACGCTGTGGAGGCATCCCACATAAAATAGAGGAAGATTGGCACAGATGTTAGCTCAGCGACAGTCTTCCTCAAGCAAAAACAGAGGAAGATTGGCAACAGATGTTAGCTCAGGGCCACTCTACCTCACAAAAAAAACCCCAAAAACAAAAAACCTGTAAGGGTGATTAATTTTTTAATGATTGCCTGGAGGGGAGTCTGGCAGCTTGGCGGACACACACTGGAAATCCTGGCAGGGGGAAGTGCCTTGTATTTTAACTTGTGGTTAGTGTTCCAGATGGGAGGGTGGAAATTAGCTGGATTACCTGGTGTTTTCCACTAGGATGTGCTCAGGTGTTCCACTGAGGTCTAAAAATAACGCAGCTCACCGTGTTCTGTGAGTGCTATCTGTGTGAACTGAGCCTCTGAGGAGGATGCATGCTCTCAGCTGACCGATGTATTTGCTAAAATTACCCAGTGGCATGTCTTCACGAAAAACAAATGACCAAGAGACATAGACACCCAGTTAAAAAGAAAACTAAAGAAACTTGGAAGCAAGCACTCGCTTGGGCTTTTATGCAGGATTGCTTCGTTGTGTTTAGAGGTGGTGGTGGTATCTGCTGGGCCTTCAGGGAGCGAATTCACGGATATTCTTTCTAGGGCAGCTTTTTCTGAAAGCATCTTGTGTTTTAAACCTGGGAGAAACTGCATGTTGGGGAGACATGGATAAGGGAGCAAGAGAAAGGAGCGGGCACAATCTAATCCCAAGAGCACTTTTTACTCCCGATTCATAAAAGCACACAAAGTAGATTTGGGGGATTTGTTTGGTTTTTGTTTTTTATTGATAGACTTTCTTTTTTGTTTTTTAACGAATACTTAGGTCTTAATTGACAAAATGACTGAAACAGAAAATTGTATTAGATGTATATATTTTCATCTAATTTAAAAGGGGATGGACTCTGAGATCATGCGACAAAACAGAAGGCAGCTAAGAGAAGAAGTCTATGGAGACAAGAGAAAAATGATGACTGGCTATTTGGAAAACCTGGGCGGCTGCTGCCAGCTGGGTGTATCATAAGCTCTATGACCAAGATTTTGTAGAGTGAACAGTCACTACATATGTTATAACTTATCATAAAACTGTCTATTTTTTTTTATTGCAGTAACATTGGCTTATAACATTATATAAATTTCAGGTGCACATCATTATATATTTCGATTTCTGTGTAGATTACATCATGTTCACCACCCAAAGACTAATTACAACCCATGCCCACACACATGTACTTAATCATCCTTTTTGCCCTCCTCCCTCCCCCCTTCCCCTCTAACCACCAATCCGATCTTTGTTTCTATGTGTTTTTCGTTTTTATCTTCTATTTATGAGTGAGATCATACGGTATTTGACTTTCTCCCTCTAACTTATTTCACTTAGCATAATACCCTCGAGGTCCATCCATGTTGTCACAAATGGCCGGATTTCATCATTTATTATGGCTGAGTAGTATTCCATTGTGCATAAATACCACATCTTCTTTATCCATTCATCCCTTGATGGGCACCTAGGTTGCTTCCAAGTCTTGGCTATTGTGAATTATGCTGCACTGAACATAGGGGTGCATGTATCTTTATGCCTTTGTGTTTTCAAGTTCTTTGGATAAATACCCAGAGTGGTGGAATAGCTGAATCATATGGTATTTCTATTCTTAATTTTTCAAGGAATCTCCATACTGTTTTCCATAGTGGCTGCACCAGTTTGCACTCCCACCAGCAGTGTAGAAGGGTTCCCTTCTCTCCACATGCTCGCTAACACTTATTGTTTCCTGTCTTGTTAATTATAGCCATTCTGACCAGAGTGAGGTCATACCTCATTGCAGTTTTGATTTGCGTTTCCCTGATAGTTAATGATTTTGAACATTTTTTCATGTGCCTGTTGGCCAGCTGTACATCTTCTTTGGAGAGATGTCTGTTCAGATCTTTTGCCCATTTTTTAACTGGGTTGTTAGTGTTTTTCTTATTGAGATGTACAAGCTCCCAAATTTTTGATAATTGTTTTATTCAGTGTTTATTTTTGAACCAGTATTTCTTGATTTGTGTGTTTTGGATATTAACCCCTTATCAGATATATGGTTTGCAAATATCTTCTCCTAATTGTTAGGTTGTCTTTTCATCTTGTTGGTGGTTCCCTTTGCTGTGCAGAGGCTTTTTAGTCTGATGTAGTCCCATTTGTTTATTTTTTCTATTGTTTCCCTTGCCCAGTCAGACATGGTCCTTGAAAATACGCTGCCAAGACTGATGTCGAAGTAAAACTGTCTATTTTAAACTTTACCTTTCTGCCTGCCTTAGTGCGATGCTTTAGGATCATTCTTCAAAAAATAAAGCAGTTACCATGCATGGGGAAAAAAGGGAGGGGATAGAAGTGGAAAATTGTATTAAATGTGTGTACTTTTTAATCTAATTTCTTTTAAAATAAATGTGAAAGATGGTTTTTTAACACTTTCAACTTTGCTGTCTCTCAGGATGGAGCCACTGCTCTCTTCTTAGCTGCCCAAGGTGGTTACTTGGATGTTATTCGATTATTATTGTCTTCAGGAGCAAAAGTCAACCAGCCAAGGCAGGTAATGTCCCCGTGCACGGAGCAGGGCACAGGGAGGGCCAGCTGTCCTGCAGCGCCACCTACTGGACATAACCAGTCAGCTCCGGGTGTCTTGAAATCCTTCTGCTTCTGTGATGAAAGTTCATTAGGTTTCTCCTGTTCTTTGCTTTGGGTTCACTCGGAAGCCAATGAAGTCAGGCTGACATCACCATTTACTATTTTTAAAACTTGAGTGAGGGGCTGGCAGGTGGCGTAGTGCTTAAGTTTGTGCACTCCACTTCAGTGGCCCAGGGTTTGCCAGTTTGGATCTGGGGCACGGATCTGACACTGCTCATCAAGCCATGCTGTGGCGGCATCCCACATAAAATAGAGGAAGATTGGCACAGCTGTTAGCTCAGCGACAGTCTTCACACACAAAACAAAACTTAAGTGTTTGGTGTCTGAGGTGAAATACATACTCTGCCACCTGCTGTTCAAATAAATTATGGCTGCGCTGACTAATGAGAATAGGCTAGGCGGGGCCATCAGTGAAGAGAGGTGAGTCAGGGAGCCTTGCCCCTGCCCAGCCCCTCTGCTTATCTCTTACCCCACTTCTTGCACCAAGCCAAAGAGGAGCCTGTGTCAGTGGAATCACGAGTAGATTCTGCACCTTCATCTCTCAGTATTAGAACGCTATTGAGACTTCATTTACCGACAGCAGGCTAACATCTGGCATAAGATTAATTGCTGCTTAAAGGAACAGCACTGTAGGGTCATCCAGGCTGCATTTGTAAATGGTGAAGAACCGTCCAAATGTAAGGCATTGTAATTAGCTTCTCTTATATAGGAACCATTTCTTCACTAATTAACTTGTTTTTAAGAAAGCGTTACTTTAAAGGTAGTTTTCGAGGGAAAAGTCAAACTGATTTCTTTCTAGTAAATACCCAGGCAGATTCCCACTGTAATGTGACCTGATATGGGAATGCGTTTATGTTCATGTAATAAATAGCTATGGGAACCTTAAGGTTGGTCTGAGCTCTTGGCCACAGGCTTCTTCAGTCTTTAGAAGTCCAAGTGCATACAGAACCTAAGAAAAGAGTCTATGGGCAAAGTGGGTTTGAAGTCAGTAATCCTGAGTTCTAGATCCAGCTCTGCCAATAACTAGCTGTGTGGTGTTGAACAAGTGAATCAGCCTCTCTGGACCTCTCTTCCTTCATCTAAAAATTGGGAGGCTGGGCAGGATGACATTGACGATCTCTTCAAGCTCCCAAATTTTTGATAATTGTTTTATTCAACATTTATTTTTGAAACAGTATCTCTTGAGCACTTAGCATGTGTCAAACACTGCTATGAAGGTGAGATTATATTTTTAGGATTTTAAAGCTATCTTTAGGTTTAGATGGTCCCAGGAATACTCTTGGGAAAGGAAGCTTTCAGAAAAAGTTGCACTTCCATACCTGCCAGAGTTGACGTTTAGGGATTGGAGTTTAATATTTTCTTGTTGGTCCTTCTTATTTTGAAATTGTTGATTGATTCTGAATCAGAGCCTTCATTTTACCAAAATTAATAAAAGAATTGGTAATTTTAAATTGCATAAGTTTGATTTGGAGGCCATTATTGAGGGTATCACCGTGAATTTAGAAATTAGAGGTTATCAAGATTGTCAAGTCTTTCTGAAATAATTTCTGGCACTTTGACAAATCTGTTTGTAAAATAAATTGTATTATTCATATGCCTAAGGTGCTGTTTGTAAAGAACCAAGTTGATATAAGAGATTTTATTTGAAATGTTGCAGGGATTGTATCTGTTTAAACCTAAATTGAGTCATGTGATGTCGTGGAAGCCAAGAAGTCAAGGAGTGAACAACAGTGCCGTGGTAGCCATGACACACACAGGAGTGAGGACAACCTGGGCCAAGTGGATGGCCTCGTCTGGGAGAGGGAGGACCCCGCCCCCGGGGTCAAGGAGCGGGTGACGTGCCCTTCCAAAAACTGTGTCTAACGCGATTGTTTGGAATTGTGAGAGTCCAGCTCTGAAAAGATTGTTATTCAGGAACAGGTGTTTTAGGGAAGAATTGGCTTTGGGGGAAAAAAAGCTCTTTTTATAGAGCACACTAACCTCACTGTATCCTCTACCCATAATGTTTTTACTACCTGCCGTGAGCTTATAAATAAAAGGTTATGTAGCCAGGGCAGACTTGTCCAAGCTCTGCCTTCTCTCGAAGGTAAACTCTGCATATGTAATTCCATTCCAAGAAAACAAGTATTGTCTTAAACAGGGCAAAAATGACATCAGTCCCAGCTGACTTTGTCACAGTTTATGAGGAGGTTAAAAGAAAAGTCTATTTAAAAGTTCCTGTTAAAATGGCCTGCTCATGGTAGAATATTATATAGGTGGGGCACTTGGAAACCAATGTTGTATTCTGAAATCTTATTGTCATTGTCAGAAAATTCTTGAATTTACAAAATAACGACAAGGATATTTTCCTGCCTTAATTTCTTAACTTTTTAAGATAAATCTGATTTATAATTTTTGCATTGCCATTCTGTGGAGTCCTGACTGTGACACACTGTGACAGGATGTGAATGAAGTTATGTTGAAATTATTCAGTTGACATTTGGCCTAAGCTACAGGTAATCTGGAAGGGGGTCGTGGGAGTGACTTTTCCTTGTGACTCTGTCACTGAGGAACTAATCGAAAACCTTTTTTAGTACTTTTGCGAAAAGGAAGCATAGTCACACAGCAAGCCGTGGGCAGACTTTGGAAAGACTAAGTTCTTGATTTGAAACTTGAAGATATTTCCCTTCTAAGTTGTCCTAGATGAAGAGGTCAGGAGTCACACAGATAAGTGTAATTCATAGTTAGTTTTAAAACTCATTTTCAGTTCTTTCTATGTGTCCTCACAAAGTAGAGTTGATATGAGTCAAACCTTTTTAATCACTAGCTGAGATGGCTATTTAGTCTGTTTTTCTATCAAAATGCTTTGACGTATACTTTTCCCAACTCAGCTCACCTACCTTATTCACACGATGCTTTTATAGAGTGATATGGTCCAACTCCGCTCACCCAGAGCTGAGGTGGCGTGTCATCGCTCATCTCTGTCTAGTCCTCTGAATGTGCTAATCAACATTTCTTTGAAGCCTGACCGAAAGGCCATCTCATAAAGTGCCTTCTCTAACAGAAACCCTGGTTTGGACTTGTTTGCAGAGATGCTGGGACCCAGAGAGTAACAGTGCTCTCGGGTTGCAGGCCTGGAGGGGCAAACCCAGTGGTGGGCAATGGGAAAAAGTGGAGCCAACAGATTGGTAAGGTATCCTGAGGGCTTGGAGATGCAAGCAGGCAGCAATGGCGAGGCCCTGCTGCTTGCGTTCCCTCTGCACATGGTAGGCACTCAGAAAGGGTGTGTTGACTACCAGAGGACACCCTGTGGCTTGGGCAGATGCCAGTGAGGTCTGGAAGGCTGCAGTACCCAGGGATCGATGACTGGGAACTAAAACAGGCTCAGATGTAGGCCCAGGCTCACGGGCGGGACACCAGTCCCGGGAAGACTGTGCGAGCCAGCTAGAGAGCCAAAGCCAGGTTTCTTGGGGTGGGAGTCGGGGGTGCAGCTTATAGGTACAGGGATCTGGAAATCTGAAGGACGGGAAACACAGTCCCAGTTTTGCTTATTAACTTGAGCAAGTTGCTTACTCTCCCCTATCTCATTTTTTTCATCTGTAAAATGAGGGTAGTAATATCTTTGCTGTAGGCGTCTTGTGAGAATGAAATAAAACGATCCCTGCAGCACTCTTGATGCAGTGGCTGATATGCCCAGGTGCTTCGTAAATGTTCGGTTTTGCCTTATCATTTCCATACGGTCCAGGCCTCACTGGAACAGAAAACCCATCAGAAATCAAGCTTGTACTCTTCCTCTCCCTCCACTCCTTTTTTTGGCCAGCTTACTCTGCTTGCTTATGTTGTATGTGGTCCCCAAGTGTACAGGTGTCAACGAAAATAATCCATAACCAATCTATAAATGAAAATTTGGGTGAGTTTATTCTGAGCTTAAATCTTAGGATTATAACCCAGGAGAGTCTTTCCACAAAGCAACAGAGCACTCCAAAGAAGTGGGGGTACACAGGGTGGTTATATACCCTCAAAGAGGGTGTTTCACATATGATTGAAATATCCCTTTTACAATAGTCACGAGGCTGCTCTGTCAGCACAGCGATTGGTGGAAATGGCAGATAGGTCTGCTGTCTCAGTGAACACCGCAGGGTGGCAGGTGTGTTGCCTCGGGCTGGGGGGTCACAGATGAGCGCTGCAATCGGTTCCCAGCCTAAAGAAAGATGCTTAATCTTTAAGGAGATGCCAACGTTGGGAGGGGGAGAGAAGTTGCACCTTTATCTCAAGGGCCTTTTGCTCTTGCCATAGGGAATCTCTAAAGCACATATACAATGCATGCTCAACGGCCTCGGTCAGGCCCTTTTGGAAAGACAAGGTCAGGCCGAATTAGATTTACACCAAATGGCCTCCTCATATATTCCAATATATCCTATTACTTGCCATTTTTATTTGTCACAGGTCAGAGTCTTGGGGTAGCCACGTCATTGTTGCAGCTCACCTGTGCACACCGGGCCCCAGTGGACTGGCTGGTCTTCCCGTCCCTCATCTGATCACCTGTGGATGGGGACAATGGGGTCAGGCTGTGGGCAATGCAGACATCTGGTAACATCTTTTACAGACCCATTTGCTGGATGGGGACATCAAGCAGGGACACAGTGATGAGGAATGGCTCCCGGGCAGGGAAGGGCTGGTAGCAGTGTTGTGTCCATATGGACCCCCCTTTGCTACTGCTGAGGTTCCTTATATCTCTTGGGCCCCCAATTTAGACTAGGGTTGGTCCCCAAGAACTTCTGTCTGGCTTGAGCCTGCAGGTGAAGTGGCCTAAGTGTAGGGACTTGAAGGCAGGAGAAGCAGAGCCAGTGCCACTTAATATCCCCATTCCCACGAAGAGAATGGTTCTAATTCTTTTTTCTAAATAATCGTTAGGAGTCTAAATAAGATCAAATGAGATTTAGTCTCTAATACAAGTCATGTCGTATGCTCCATCCCATGCTGTGACCTGTTTATAAAACTGTATTAGATACTTGAAAATGTTATCTCAAATGGAATGAGAGAATAACAGAGTTGGAAGGAGCTGAAGAAGTCACCTATTTAACCATCCATCAGGTACTTGAATCTTTTCTTTAACAATCCTGCTGAGTGGTGATCACCCGCAGTTGAACCCCTCCAGGCATGGGGAACGCATTACCACCTCATCAGCTTATTTGTTGTTTAACCAGCCCTCATTATCATTTCTTTCTTACACTGAGCCAAAGTCTCTGTGTAGCTTTCGCCTATCAGTGTTCTTTTCATCACTTGGTATGCAAAGTGACTCCAAATCCTTTTCTGCTTGGTATGCCCACAAATAGTAAATCACAGCTCTCATAACCCTGTGAATCTTACCTTCTTCAGCTAAAATGTTCTATTTCCTTTTTTTAAAAAAAGTGCTGTAGGGCTGGCTCCGTGGCTGAGTGGTTAAGTTTGCGCACTCCGCTTCAGCCGCCCAGGGTTTTGCTGGTTCAGATCCTGGGTGCGGACCTAGCACCACTCATCAGGCCATGCTGAGGTGGCGTCCCACATAGCAGAGCCAGAAGGACCCGCAACTAGAATATACAACTATGTACTGGGGGCTTTGGGAGAAGAAGAAGAAAAAGAAGAAAGAAAGAAAGAAAGATTGGCAACAGATGTTAGGGCAGGGCCAGTCTTTGAAAAAAAAAAAAGTGCTGTAGAGGTGTAACTCCCACTTCATGGTGATCTGTTCCATTTAATATACTTTAAAACTATATATTTTTGCCAAGACGTATTCAAAAACATATAAATATTTTAAAATGTTTTTCCTACTCCACTTCTCTCCAGAACTTTACAAAAAGGAGCTGAATTGACTTAATTTTCATCATTTTTATTGTGAAGTCATCTTCACAATGATGATTCTGACCATTGTAACAGAAGGAAAAAGTAAGAGAAAACAGAAATTGAGATGTACAGGAGGAGAGGAAAACCTCTCCTATTCACAAACCAGAGAGTCAACTGATAAATAATTTGATTTGACAATAATACTCTAATTCGCATTCAACTCCCTGGTTTCTTTTTATTTATTTCTTTATGTATTTATTTATTCATTTATTTATTTTCAGATATACATCATAATATATTTCAAATTCTCTGTAGATTACATCATGTTTACCACCCGAAAACTGATTATAGTCCATCTCCTCATACGTGAGCCTAATCACCCCTTTTGCCCTCCCCCCCACCCCTCTTCCCCTGTGGTAACCACCAATCCAATCTCCAATGCTATGTGTTTGTTTGTTGTTGCTTTTATCTTCTACTTATGAGTGAGATCATATGGTATTTGACTTTCTCCCTCTGACTTATTTCTCTCAGCATAATACCCTCAAGGTCCATCCATGTTGTCACAAATGGCTGGATTTCATCCTTTCTTATGGCTGAATAGTACTCCATTGTATATATATGTACACCACATTTTCTTTATCCATTCATCCCTTGATGGGCACCTAGGTTGCTTCCAAGTCTTGGTTATTGTAAATAATGCTACAGTGAACATAGGGCTGCATGTATCTTTATGCCTTTGTGTTTTCAAGTTCTTTGGATAAATACCCAGCAGTGGAATAGCTGGATCATATGGGAGATCTATTCTTAAATTTCTGAGGATACTCCATACTGCTTTCTATAGTGACTGCACCAGTTTGCACTCCCACCAGCAGTGAACAAGGGTTCCCTTCTCTCCACATCCTCTCTAACATTTGTTGTTTCCTGTCTTGTTAATTATAGCCATTCTCACTGGAGGGAGGTGATACCTCATTGTAGTTTTGATTTGCATTTCCCTGATAGCTAATGATGTTGAACGTCTTTTCATATGCCTGTTGGCCATCTGTATATCTTCTTTGGAGAAGTCTCTGTTCAGATCTTTTGCCCATTTTCTAATTGGATTGTTGGTTTTTTTGTTGTTGAGCTGAACTCCCTGGTTTCAAAAATCAGATTTGGAGAAGTAATCACCAGTAATGAAATATACAGGTGTCCTGCAAATCTCATTTTACCAATTGTTCCTGCCTGCTCAGTCAGCTGTCTCACAGCATCACGGGGAGATTCAAATTAAATAGAGTATATGGAAGTGCTTTGTAAACAAAAATATAAATTAAGGTACTTACTGTGTTTCATGAAAAATAATATTTGGATTCAATTACCATTTTCTAAGCATCTGTTAGCCAGTCCTTGTGCTCAGCACCTTTCTTTTGGTGGTTTTTTTATTGAGGTAACATTGGTTTATAACATTATACAAGTTTCAGGTGTACAGCAGCACCTTTCTATATGATTTCTGGTTCATGAACATCTCTGTGAGGCTACTGTTTTTGCAGCAGGGGGCACCGAGGCTCAGAGTGATTTGCATAAGGTCTACAGCCAGGAAATGGTGACTTCTTTTTCCACCTACCTTGACTATTGTAATTAATGTGATAAAATTTAAATGTTAGCATTACTGTTATGATATTAATACTCATTCCCAATATAACACCTCTCAGCACTTTTCCACAGATTAGTGTCAATTAATAGAATTTCACTAAAACAACCAAGCCCTTGGAAAGCACATGGAATAGGCTGCTGGCTGCCTTTCCTTGCCTGCCCTCTGGTGGCGATATCGACAAAGAACAAATGAACCCAGAGTGGGCAAGGAGGAAGTGCATCACACGGGAGGCCCCAAAAACCCTTTTTGGGGCCCAGACTCCCTCTCCTGCCTCCCTGGGTCCACCCACACCCTGCTGCCAGCTGGATTTCCCACCCTACCTGAACCAGCCCCGGCTGGTCAAGCCACTGTGACTGTAAATATTCTTCGTTCTGCGTGGAATGCCCTTCCCTCCCCCACCTCACCTGGCAGAATCCTAGTCCTTCAAGACTCAGCTCAGATACCACGCCATCTGTGAAGCTGACCTCGTAACCCCCATGCTGTAAGAGGGCCCCTCTCCTGGTTCATCTCGGGCATTTTTGTCCTTACTTTACCGTAGCACTGCAATCATACTGAAGTTTCCACGTCTCCTCTCCACTAGACTGAGTTTCTTTGAGAACAGAGACCATGTCTTATTTTTAGTACCCTGCTTAAGACTTAGGAGATGCTTAGTAGTTGTTGGGTGATTGAATGAATGAATGATTGGTTAAATGCTGAACTGGGAGAATCAAATTCAATAATGAATGTAGAAGTGCTTTGTAAACTAAAAGTACAAATTAAGGTATTATTTGTATTACTAATGATAGATAACATTCAGATTCAAGAATATTTCTGAGAGGCCCTTGTGAAAGTATGAAGGAGTTCAAGGTGTCTTCAGCCTTCTTCCATCCTTCGTTTCAGCTCCTCTTCTCCATATCTCTCCCAACACACAGAGGTGCCAACATCCCTCTACCACCCCTAGCGCCCCCAGATCCTTCTAGGCTCCCGAATTGCCACCGTCTATCCCACTCAAACGCCTTTGTCCCGTGTCCCTTTGCCAGGACAGTGATAGGCAATAATCCTGTGCCTGCAGTGGCTAGTAGGCAGGGGTTGAAATTACATACACTAGAAAATGAAACTTAATATTCTGTAGCTGAATCAGCTTGCCCTTCAGTCCTCATTCCCACTGATGAGTCATTCAGTCTTATCAAACAGTCTCTTTGGGCCATATTGCCTTAATTACCTCAGAGGTTAAATTCAGTCAGTTCTGAATCCTCCTCCTTCCTCTTGCCCTTCTCTCCAGAGCGACCTAAATTCTCAAAGGTCAGACTTTCACCCTGGCATTTGGGTGGGGGTGGGGATGCTCAGATCTGCTCCTTGTGCTGGCTTGTCCAGCCTCTCTGGTCCCTGAGCATTATACACTGGTACCATGAAGATGCAGCTGATCCCACCATATGCTGGCCCTGCCATCATCTATGTTCGTGATGTTCTGTGGCCTTATCTTCCCAACCTCAGCCTTACTCCAGGCCACTGTTTACCCAGCATTTCCCATCTCCCACAAGCAGGCAGGGACTCCTGGGTGCTCAGATGGCTAGTGGATGTGGACTAGGAGTACTAGGGGCATGTCTCAGGTCCACTGGCCCAGACACCTCCCACAGGCGTTTCTTTTCTCTCAGGCACCAGCCAGGAGCAGAGCTGCTCTAAGGGGCTTGCAGTTTTCCTAGGTTCCATTCCAAGAACAGGAGAAAGTCCTTCCCCATCTGAAATTCACCATCATTTACCTGGGTGTTTCTACCACCCCTGGCTTACCTGACCCAGATTCAACCCAGAGGGGGAGGAATACATGGACACTTACTGGCCCCCTCCCTCTCCAGCACTTCCTTCCAGCACTGGAAGGGTTTTCTATTTCCCCTTTTGCCTGGAACCACCCTACTGTCAAGTCCTTCTCTGTCCCTCAGATGTTTCACCTTTTCTTCTCTGCAGCAACACACCTCAGCTTCATGGCCAGTGTTTAGGGAAAAAGGGTCATTAGACGAATCATACACCAGAAATATTACCAAAAATGTCATCCTGCCATAACCAGCTAGTGTGCAGCTCTGCTCAGAAGACACAGTATCATATTTGGCATAAAATTAAAGTCCCTAAAAGTGACGTGTCTATGGTAAATTCTGAACACCAGAGTAGGAGAATAGGAGAAATGTAGTTAGTTCTCAGACCCCACCTCAAGGGCACTGCCCAGGCTTCTGTGGGAATGAGGGCCCCCACCAAGCAGGGTGTGTGGTGTGAACCCACCAGTAAAGCAGACTGCCAAAGTCGAGGGGGAAATAAAGACAGGTTCTGCCCTGGGGTGCAACTCAACTGCTTCCCACCCGTGCTACATGAAGTCCTGCACCACAGTCTGGTAAAAGACTGTGCCATAAAATGGCTGTTTTATAAGCCAAAAAAATTGAATATTGGCAATTACCCACGTAGTCCGAGCAAATTGTCAAATGCCGGTCTACGTAAACAGGTCAAAGTCAGCCTCCTCATCTGCCTTCGGGGAGTTCTCTCCTGGCATGAACTTACTGCTAGTGGATGTCTGACCATCCCTAACGGCGGGGTCCACGCGTGTCTCTCCCGCAGGACGGCACGGCGCCACTGTGGATCGCCTCTCAGATGGGCCACAGCGAGGTGGTGAGGGTGATGCTGCTGCGCGGAGCCGACCGCGACGCCGCCCGGAACGTGAGTCTGAGCGAAAGCTGCGCGATGCAGGGGCTCGGGTGGAAAATGCATGCACGGAAGCTCCGAAATTTAGCCCAGCTTAGATGTGCAAAGAAAACACGACTCTCTTTTGTCTGTAACTCACCTGGGTTTTCTCCACCTGCTCTTTGGCAGGAAAACAAAGTGTCTGAATCAGTTGAAGCCAAGCAAGTACTGCTTAGTCTCTCTAAGGAAAAAATGTTTAATTCCTCGGGGATCTTCTTCCCCCTGAGCTGACTTCTAGACGAACCCGGGAGGATGCGAGAGGCAGGAGACCCGGCCTCAGGCTGACGGTGAGGGTGTGTCCCTAGCGGCGGCGGGTCTTCCTGGCACTGCGCCTCCTTCTGGCTTCTGGGCCGCAGTGCATCTGGCACGCGGGTACCGGAGCTGCAGACCCCTGCACCACGTCCCCCCGGGCCTCCACTTAGCCTCTGCTGGTGTTGCCTCACTCTCCTCGGTGCGTCCACAGCAGGCCCTTTGACCCATGGGAACTAAGGGTAGCCTGGGGAGACCCTGCTGCCTGACTGCACTATGCTATTCGCTCTTGTTTGTTTGTTTGTTTTACAGTGCCTGGCCTCTTTGCGTTAGTATTACTCCTGCTTGTGTGACCCACCTCCCCTCTCCAAGTCTGAGGGCAGAAAGGGGAAATCAGAAGTCACGTCCCTGGCCACTTCACTTCACTGGCCTCTCTCCCACTCTCTTTCTTCTTCCCACAATCTCTGATGGCAGGAAAGAAAAATCCTCTATTCTCATCTTCTTTCTTCCTGAGTCCAGCTAAACCTTTAGAGCAGGCTGGGGTATTTCCTTTACTACCTTCACTACAGGAGAACTCTGTGAGCCAAATCCTCCAAATACGGCCATTTATATGTTGAAAAAGGAATTTGGAAAATCTCTTCTCAGGCCAAAAAATGATGACAGAATCTGAATATTAATTTTTGAGCTTGGCTTTGCATTCCTTTTTAACAGGTTTCAATCCATCCTCTTCCTACCCTCCCCCCCACCACAACCACAGGGACATACATCCCTGGGGCAGACTAGAGCAAGGTGTATCCAAGAGAAGGCTAAAAGAAAAGCACGTTTAAAATTTTAAAACAGTAAATATGGCTCAACAATAATTTAAATTATTAAAAACAATTCAACAGTTAATTTCTAAGTCGTGAACTGCAGAGAATGCCTCTTTGGTCCATCTATGTCCTAAAAATATGTTCTTGAACTTCCCCTTGTCCCTGACCTGGTGTTCTGCAGGACTGGAGGAATATGAATTCCTGAATGTTAGGATTCTGAGATAATAGAATGTTGCATATTTTGTCTGCCGTTCTTTCTTGCAGAATTAATTGCTTAATATGCTCTAAAATGCTTCTAGGTTAAAAGACATTGCAGGTCTGTGCTTTAATTTATATGTTTTGCGTATTTCTGACAAACATATTCCCAGTTCTTGGCCAGCATTTAGTTCTTAGCCGACACACACATCTGTTAATATCAACTTGTCTTTTCCTCTCTCTGTGAAGGATGGCACAACAGCGTTACTGAAAGCAGCCAACAAAGGGTATAATGACGTTATAAAGGAATTGCTGAAATTCTCACCCACCCTTGGTATTTTGAAGGTAAGACCTAAGGAGAAATTTTTCCAATCTGTAAATGAGAGAATTTAGTAAATGACACGTCCGTACTTGGGAACTGTGGTAGAATCTGGGTATAATTTACCTGGGTTGGTTGTATTCTTAAAAGAACATATGTACAACTTCTTGATGTTAGAGATCCACGGGCACTGGCAGAAATGAGAAGGGGGAACAAAACAGAGTGAAACAGTCTGTCAGTACCTAGTTTTCCAGAAAAGAAAATTAGACAGTAGTCATGAAATCGATAAATCAGAAAGTCAGCCATATTGATATATTGTTGGAGGATTTGTGAAATCCTCCACAAATCATGAAACACGTTGTTTGTGTCCTACAAAGCATGAGGGACATGTGATGAGTTCCTTCTGTTCATTATCTGAGCCAAAGACCACATTGTTACCGTAGGCGAAATAAAACAGGCCTCAAACATCTGGACACCTCAGAGAATGTGCCATCCTGGAGAGCTGGGGCCTCCAGAAACAGAGCCCCAAAACTCTTTTTTTAAGTTTTAATCATTTTTGATTAAAATATTTCTAAACTAGAATATATAACAGGGACTGGCAATCTTTTTCAATAGAGAGCCAGGTAGTAAATATTTTAGGCTTTGTGGGCCATGCAATCTCTTTAGCAAATGCTCAGCTCTGCTGTCGTGGTGAGAAAGCAGCCACAGGAAATTCAAAGCAGTACAAAAAAGTGTGGCTGCATTCCAATCAAACTTTGTTTATGAATATTGTATTTCTGGAATTTCATATTTTCATGTCGCAAAATATTTTCCTTCTTTTAATTTCTTTAAATCTTGGCTTGCCAGGATATAGAAAAACGGGCGGCAGGTTAGATTGGCCCACAGGCTGTAGTTTGCTGACCCCTGCTGCACACTCCTATTTTCTTCCTTTTTTTTTTAAAGATTGGTACCTGCGCCAACATCTGTTGCCAGTCTTCCTTTTTTCTTCTTCTTCTTCTATCCAAAGCCCCCCAGTACACAGCTGTATATTCTAGTTGTAGCTCCTTCTAGTTGTAGCATGTGGGACGCCGCCTCAGCATGGCCTGATGAGCGATGCCATGTCCGCACCCAGGATCCGAACCAGCGAAACCCTGGGCCGCCAAAGTGGAGCGCACAAACTTAACCACTCGGCCACGGGGCCGGCCCCTCCTGTTTTCTTAAACAGAGGACACCAAACCTGTTCTAAACTTGGAACAGGGGCTTAGCACTTTTTGGGATGTGCCCTCAGGGTTTATTGATGTGTATAAAGTCTAGTTGTCCTTGAATGACCCCAGAGGCTTTTGGATGCTTTGTATCTGATCTTTATATTTTTAGCCTCCATTCTTGCCGTCAGCTGGTACAGAGCTGCTGTTATCAGTGTACTGGCCCCTCTGCCCTGTCCAGTGAGCTGCTTCTAATCTCCCATGAGCTTGGGGGCCAGAAAGCTGCACTTGTTAAAACCATTTGTGGGACCAGCCCTGTGGCCTAGTGGTTAAGTTCCGCACGCTCTGCTTGGGCAGCCTGGGTTCAGTTCCTGGGCACAGACCTATACCATTTGTTGGCAGCCATGCTGTGGCGGCAAACCATGTACAAAATAGAGGAAGACTGGCACAAATGTTAGCTCAGGGCACATCTTCCTCAGGAAACAAAAAATTGTAAAGTAAGAATAAATAGGCTATGAAAGTGAACTTTCAATGAATAAAAGAAATGACCTTCAGAAGTGGACTTTCCAATATCTAGTCTCATTTCAAACAGCTCTTTTTTGGTTTGGTTTTCGATTTTTAACCATGTTGTAAATAGGGGAAGTTAATAGGTTGGTTAGGATTTAGGTAAGTGAAATGTGAATTGCCATCTACGTTATAAAAACAAACATGGGAAAATGCTGCTTTGCTGGAATTTTTCTCAGGGTATGATATTTTACTCTTTTACAAAATAAGAAAGTGTTTTTTAAGTAAATGTTTATTATAAGTAGTTAATTTGAAAATAAGCTTGCATTTAGGCACTCTTCACAGACATGTACCTGCTGGAACAGATGTCATGGGACTGTCATATGACTGCCCCTCATTCTTATATTACGTTCGACATATTCTCTTCCTCTCCCCTCCCAGAATCCAGCTACATGCTGCACACACCTGCTTCCTTATTTCAGTAAATATTTACAGTATATTTCGTAAAATGTTGGAACCCTATGCCCTAGGCCCTTTGGGCTCAGAAGTGCTCCGGCTCACGGCTCAGGGGTTCCCCCCCACACTTTCCCTCTTACGCCCTGTAACTCCACAGTCACTCCCTGCCTGCCTGAGTGAGCAGAGTGTGTGTAGCAGGGCTGGCAAGTTGGCCCGTTGGATAGCCAGGCATTCCTCCAACCTTGCTGCATGTGGCTTGCCAAAAGCACAAAGACTGTAATTGTTGTCCTTGAAGAAAAAAAAGCTTCACCCAGCCTTGTTTCTTCTGCAGCAAGTTCTAATGTCTATAACACTGAGTGAGCGAGTGATCACCAAGTCATGTGCACCCTGGGCTGGATGCCTTGTATCACTTGCCAAACAATGTTGGTACTATTTATACTGACCGTCTCCTGAGTACCTGAGGATGCTGTGTAGATGCTGACGTGGCTTTGAAAAGGGAATATCAGGAGGAGTAAGGCTCCAGCATTACAGTCTCATCACTCAGCCTCATTCACGATGAAGGCCAAGCTGAGAGCTGATGGCTGTGAGCTCGCGCCTGACGTATGCTGTCGTTTTCTCTTAGAATGGAACATCGGCGCTCCATGCGGCAGTGCTCAGCGGGAATATTAAAACAGTCAGGCTGCTCCTGGAAGCAGGGGCGGACCCAGCCCTGAGAAACAAGGTACCGGCCTTACCTTACCCATATTTTAACTCCATTGGGCGCCTATGCAAAGAGATAAGGCAGCTTCTTTCTGAGCCAAGTTGACGTCTCTGGCTCCGGTAACTGTCTTCATACTTTGGCATTGTAAGGACGTGCAAGGTTGTCCTTAGTAGATTATGAGTGAGCAAAACCAACTTGGACCCAGAGAATTACGCTAAAAACCCTGTATCATCAGTGGTTTTCAGCTCACAATGGTGCAACCTCCAAGGTGAGGGTCCGGGGGCAGTAGTTGTAAGGGGGAAGGGTTCTGAGTGTTCTGTCATCAAAGAAGTGTCCTAAAAATGTCAGAGTTCTGCTAGTGATCACCGTCCTCCCTGAGTTGGATGTTCATCTGTGGAGAATTGCTTGAGCTCTGTTTGGTGACTGTGTGGGGAACATGTTGCTCTTACATTGTTAACAGGACTTCACACCACCGTTACAAAGCCAACTCAGACTTTTTATAGCTCAAAATCCTTTGTTTACTTGGGCCAAACTTAGAGGTGGGAGGATGCACAGTCACCATAGGAAAAAATGATCGTCGTCGTATTTCCTCCTATTCAACATCTGCATAAGCAGTCGGACGTAGAGACTGGGCCGGGGGAGTAGCCTAGGAGGGGTCTTCAGAAACCCACTGAACTACTCAATTTGAAGGAAGAGTTAGGAATGGTGCTTATTGATAGGGGAAGGTGTGAAAAGTAATTTTTATTTTATAATTATATACTATTTGAATTTTTATAAGTACCTATTACCATGTTAAATTTTTAAACAATAAAAACAAAAATATGTAGTATTTTATGACATTTTGAAAGGAAACCATTAGGAAGTGCAATTTAACAACATGCCGAGAGTCTCTTTTTTTCATTCCACTTCGCATGTGGGATTATTAGTTCCGCGTTCCTGCCATTGACCTGCTTGGAGACAGCAGTTCCGCTGTCTCTCCCTGAGAGGTTTGGATTTGTTTTCTGTTAGCTGGCCTGGCTGTGTGATAAGCCAGCTGAGATCACCATTGTGCTGTTATCTTCAGACCTTGGACACAGACTTTCTAAAGAGATCAATCTTGTTGCTAAGCCATCCAGTGCTGAATTAAGGCAAGGGGGAAAACGTTAGTACCTTTGTACAGAAACTGACAAATGCAATTCCTTGTGCGTCTCCTGGAATCTCAGCAATAAAGGTTATGGGGAATTTCCTGTGACCACAGTGCTGGACTTTGGACCCTCCCTGAAGCTACTTGAGTATATGTGTGGGCTGTTCATGTGGGAGTTTCAGACTGCAGAAGCCCTTAGGGACCTGGGAGTAGCTGCAAGGAACCCACCACCCACCCACCAGCCACCCCATAAAGCCAGCCTCTTTAAAGGCAGCTCCAGAAGCAAGGGTGTGGGGATTCCAGAAGCCACCCAAGAGTTTGGAGGGGGTATTCTTGGCCTTCATTCATTCATTCAGCAAACATTGTGTACATGCCTACTAGATACCACACACTGTGCTTTGTGCTGGGGATACATGGTGAATGAGATTCACATAGTCTCTGCCTTCATGGAGCTCAGCATTTACTGGGGAATAAAGACAATGAAACAAACAATTGCAGTCCAGGATAACAAGAGCTATCAGCAGGGAAGTAAAGGATGCTATTGAGGCTTCCCAGAGAGTGACTTCTAAGCCAGTACGAAAGCACTCTTCTCCTCCAGGGCTTCCAGCACTTCTGCTTGGGGCCTTTGAGGCAGACACCTGAGGAGAAGGTAACCGATGACCCCAATGGCCACTCCCCACACTACAGCCATCCCAGAGATGCAGGAGCCCCGTGTTCCTGATACTCCAGCTGAGGACTCAGAACACATCTTCTCTCTCCCAGGAACAGTAGGGAGATGGAGTGGTTTGATGCTGTGGTATCATGAATATGGACCTATGGTCCTGCTTTGTAATGAATCAGATGGCCTTTAGGGGCCAGCCTGGGACACTAGCCATCATAACAGTCCTCACAACCTCAGCAACCTGAGGATTCAGTGGGGACCAACCAGGAGAGAGGAGGAATTAGGACAGATTTTTAGAACTATCTGGATGACGTATGGAACAGCGATGTGATTGACCAAAACTTGACAACACAGTTTGAGGCTATAAAGCTTATTTTAATGGTAAAGTATACGGACATTCATGGAGATGGCCACACAGGCAGCTATAACTCAGCAAGTTTGTACAACTTCTTAGATCCCTTCTTCTTCCTGACTGTAGAGCATCCTCTGGCTACCTGGCAGCCTGATCACCAATAACCCATGCAGAACAGCTCAGTTATTCCTGAGCGCACTCTGAGAGTGGGTGGAGCTTAGGTCTGTTTACCGGAAGCATTTCTCTGCATGCCCAGGCATTAGGCCTGTACTGTGTCTATTCCTGCAGGAACTAAGAGTAGAATTCGACCCTGTAGAGGGGCATCTGGTCTATAGTAGCCTAGCATGGCGATTCCCCTTGGATTCAGTCCGGCATCCGCATCGAGGTTCCTTTGGGTGGGCTGGGGTACAGCTACAGGACATGTTGCCCGGCAGACCACTTGTGGCCAACTCATAATTCCCAACAAGCCTTTGCATAGTTCCCAAGAAGTGAGGTCCCAGACAGCAGGTGGGGGTCAGGGAGCTGGATCCAACCTGGAAGGTGGGGCCTGCAGGAGCTTCACCTAGGATCGGGGTTCCAGATAAAGCAGCTGGGGGTCCAGGCGTGACTACGGGAGAAGAAATATGTGAGACAGGTAACATCTACATTCAAGTGCTCTCGCCCATTCTGGGTGCCTTTGTACCATTTCGCTGCTTCCCCTGAAATCCCAAGAACGTCCTTTCAATTCTTCCATAACAACAATTCTCAAAGTGTGGACTGTGGATTCCTGAGGGTCCCCAAGACCCTTTCAGGGGCTCCAAGAGGTCAGAACAATATTCTTAATGATACAAGGATGTTATTTTGCCTTTTTTACTGTGCTGACATTTGCTCTAATGGTGCAGAAGCTCGGGTGGCTGAAACCTGGAGCCTCGGTACACAACAAAGCAGGGGCACCAAACTGTGCTGGCAAATGCTTTACAAGCCTTTCTAAGTTATTTTACAGAAACGCCAGTTTTACGTCAGAGCGTCTTTGATGAAGCCGTAAATCTTGACCCTTGCTGCTCCTCTTTGTACTATTCCGTGTGACAAAATGAGAAGTATGCCTAAAGCCCCCTGTGCACTGAGCTGCACTGGCTGTCTCAAGGAAAAATGCGTGTGCTGTTGTTTGACTTGTAAAGTGAACCAGCCGCTTTTTTCATGGAGCACTGTTTTTGCTTGAAAGAACGACCTGTAACCACCATGGGAGCCTGACAGCTTCCCAGTACTTAAAGGCTTTTCTGATGAAGCAGGGGTATTATTAATGAACGTGATTTTTTGGTATTATATTATGAAATGTGTCAACATCCGGAAGATCTGCATAACTCAGTGAACTGATATCTTCTAAATGATCATGTATGTTGTTACAAATCATGTATGGATTTAAAAAACCCGCCTGCAGATAAATAGACCTATGGATTTTAATGTAACAGAGTGTGAAAAGTTCATTGATGTGGTTTCTAATTTCACATTGGAGTTAACCTTTAAGAAACTATCACTTGTCCTGTATTGGTGTCTCATCAGAGAAGAATATTTACCCTGATCTGAAAAGGCTGTTAAAATGCTCCTCCCTTTTCCAACTACCTATCGGTGTGAAGCTGAATTTTCTTCCTATGCTTCGACCAAAACAACGTATCATAATACGATGCAGAAGCAAATATGAGAATCCAGTTGTCTTCTATTTAGCTATGTATTAAGGAAATATGCAAAACTTTTAACAATGCTACTCTTCTCATTAACTTTTTTCATTTTGAAAATTTGGTTATTTCTTATAGTTATTTATGTTAACCTCTAGGTTAAACCTAGATAGATTTATTGTTTTTAATGAATTAATAAATATATTTTAAATTTGTTCTCAGTTTCCATTTCTAATAAGTAAAAAACAAAAACTCATTGGGGTCCTCAGTAATTTTTAAGAGTGTAAAAATGTCCTGAGACCAAAAAGTTTGGGAACCACTGCCCATATGTCTGTTGTATATGGTGGGGACTCGCTCGCTAAATAAATGCATAAAGACCGTGTCCCAGCAGCGCTGTGAAGAGAAAGGACAAACAGTGAGACTGAGTCAGGTGGGAAGTGGGGGCCCCTGAAGCTGCTCTTTCCTAGATATCTTTTGTGCTCTGGATGTTTCCCAGCTCTGCCTTCTCATCAGAAGAGACTCGTCCTATGTCTCGAGTCCCTAGCAGACAGACTGCCTCATATAATAAACTAATTAAATGTAACCTGTCAAATTTAATGTTCCGAGTATTTATTGAGCACATACGAGATGTGTTGCTGTTGTGCTGGAAGTGAGGATACAGTGATTAATAAGACGTGGACCCCTGTCCTCCTGGAGATTACAGGCTAGTTAGGGGTATGGCTAAATAGGAAAACCCCCTAACAATGACATGAGAAAATAATGTGATATTTATACGATCAATTGAAGGAACACCTTTAATGCCCTAATACAAAAGACTGACTCCAGTGGAGTTTTTCACCACTTGGGAAGCAGGTTTGGGCAAGGGGCCTGTCCTTGGAGTCCCTAAAACCACACCAACCATGGGAATTCCCTAATGTCTGTCTTACCTTTTTCAGGCCAATGAACTTCCGGCAGAACTGACCAAAAATGAACATATATTGCGCCTCCTCCGAAGTAAAGAAGGACACAGGAAGAGCTAACTGGGTTCCATGTTTGACTGAAAGGTAGAAACCTTAACCACGTTGTCCAAAAAGAAATTGCTTTTCAAATAGTGTTGGAAATTCTTTTAAGAAAGAAAATGCCCCGGATGCCCACCCTGGGTCCCTGACCAGGAAGAGCTGTGCTTTGTGCCTTGAGTTAGGAACAGAAAGCTCAGGGGCCCCTCTCCTCACTTACGTGAGCCTCTCACACTGGCCTGTAACCTCGCTCCAGTGGGCCTGGTGGATTCGTGGATTCCACAGAAACTCATTTGAAACTACAGTACCTTGGGTCTCTTGGTTAAACTCTAGTTGGTAAACTCTTTAAGAGGTTTAAGCAAGAAGGCAGAAAGACTGACAGTCTTTAAAAGACTGAAAGTCTGACCTTCAATGAATTGATGCACTTTGACTTTTGTGTTCAATGTAAGTGTGCTAAAAGATACAGCTCCATCATATTTTATGTATGTATGTGTGTCATTCCAGCGTAAGATGTTTTCTTCTACCCAAGGACTATAGCCATGACTATTACGAGTCAATGATGCGTAAAGTTACATTATTAAAAAGCCACTTCTGACATTCCACCATGTGCTTTTCAAAGATGGACTGTTGAACTATAAAAAAGACAAGTTGTTCATTTGTGAGTTGATCCTCATCTTTTTCCTAACATGTAAAAATCATTTTGTCAATGTTGTAGGTAGGGTAGGATACAAGTGGCAAATTTGGAAAATCAGAAAATGACAAACCACAAGATATTTAGGATTGTCTCTTGGAGCTTTTATTTTGATTCTGTTGTTAGGAATCCATTACTCATGCTGTAAGACAGTAGGCTTAATATGCTGTGCAACCTTGAGCTTGCGATACCACATTGCTGGATACAATGACTTTGAATAAAATGTAATGTATGCAAATACGATATGTTGCTGTTACTGTTGCAGGAGTATAAGTAATAAAAGACTGTTATTAGTATTTAATAAGTGTTTATCTGTGCATGTTCTTGAGCTGATTGATTCCAGGAAAGAAACCTGTGTTTTATTGAATTATTCCTTTGAAGGAGGTCAAAATTTATATTCAATGCACTTTATAATCAAAGGTGTCTAAATGCCTCAGTCAGTGCCTAATTGCACACACGAAAATTAAACCTTCTTTCGATAATCTACCATAATAAACAATTATGGTATTTCTTTTATTTAAACACGTGTTTAGTTTTCCTTTTCATGTTCTGCTCTGGTTTCCAGCCAGCGTTCTATGTAAAAACCTGTTAAGTTGGAGGGAAATGTTATAATCCCAAAACTTTTTTTTTTTAACCAACTTCCAGTGGTACTAAAAGCATTATCGTTAAGTCAGTAAACAATGGGATATAATTTTTGAAATTAGAAGATATTCTCTTAAAGTTACTATGGTCAATAAAACAGTTAGTCAACAAATTGAATCAGCTTATGTTCATCAGTATCACAAACAACACCAGTAATGTGCAGCCCTGAGAGCCCAGAGATGCCCACAGCCTGACTAGCCATGCAAAAAGTCTGCAGTTTAATTTCAGGATAAAAAATTAGAAAGCTCTGTCTGTATTGCTAAAACACTGAGATATAAACATTTTAGTAGATAAAAAGTGCGCCAATTTCCTCATTGACTTTTATTTAGCAAAGTTGTACAAATACACATTTTTCCCCATGGGAATTTCATCAAGCTATATTCATTTTGAAGAGGAAAATAATGTGGCCTTATATGCTTTACATTTTTTCGCCTTAGTTAGCCCTTAGGCCAAAAATGGTTGCTCATCACTCACATAAATCAAAACAGTATTATGGGTACTGATAACAAAGTTCCAAAAGACAAAATGGGATGAAATCACAAACTTAATGCTTTTTGTCAAACGTGTTGTCCTTGGCCTATGCATTAGACCATTTTAGGTGGATAATGTTCTTAATCAGTATTAGGTCCATAAAAATGAATCCAATAGCTTTAACAATGTTTAATGGAGGCCTTCTTACTGTGGGTAAGAGCTCTCCAGTTTAGAAGGATCGAATTCGGTCCAGATGAGATTACGATATTACCCGTAGGCGGGAAGATGATTGTATTAATCACTCACCAAAGACTGAGCAAAAGATCTGTTATTTAAACTTAAAATGTGTTTATTTTGCACACAGGTGGATGATTCTTGTTTTATATTAATCTAATTTACAATTCGATGAGCTCTGCGTCCTGAGAGTTAGCACTAGAAATTCCCATGCAAACCATTTGCTTAATTGAACCGCAAAAGTTTTTCATTACATCTATTTGTTTGATGTCATATTCTGTGTTATAATTCAAAATAAAGCTAACATCTACCCAGTTTGCCTTTGCTGCTGTTTCTGTTTGTTTCTAATCAAAAGTTATTTCTAGGAGATTTTTAATAGCATGGGATTTTAGAGTGAATAATTCAGCTCTGTTGATAAATACATTGATATTTGGAATCCTGACTAGATGTTTAAGCTTTATGTTACTTATGGACCTACAATTTCATTATTTCTGTTGTGGAGAGCTTTTGTGATGATCCCAAAAGGTTTTCCCTTCAGACAAAAATTCCTGGGATAGTCACGGATGATAAATAGAAACTCCTCACTGTACATGGTGATGACTTGATACACGTAGAATTGTGGAAGGATCCCTCCCATCTAGTTAATTAGCACGTCCACCACCTCACACGTTGACCTTTTGTGTGTGTCTGAGAACATCTTAATTTCTGTTTTTATTATCTATTATCCTTCTGGCTCTTCAGTTCTCTACAGTGGCTTTTTCTTCTGAAATAACTGATGGTTTTGTACAACTTCTTGTTTAGAAACAAATATTTGCAGCAATAACATCAGGAATCTGGAGAACTGGCCATTCTGGCTTCCTCCCCTGCTCCATGCACCCTCTGCAGCTGCAAGAAAGCTGTCTCATCATTCCGCCCGCACTGGGGCACCCACTCCGAAGAAAAGAGCACCCCCAAATGCCAGGCTACTTGGAGTCCAATGGAGATGCCTGCTTTTCAGGGTGGGCCTGCACTGCACATTATAGGGGTGAGAAGCTGGGGTCCTAATTTCATAAAAAGTGGTTTTGTGCTAGAACTGGCTGAACCTCACAGGTAGTGACCCGGTGGAGGCTGCAGATTATTAGTGATAACAGTAGAAACAGCAGATAACGTTTGCTGAAGGACTGTTGTGTACTAAGCACTTTACATAGACAATCTCATAAAGTTTGTATGCATTTTCTCATTGACCCAGACCACAACCCTATGAAACAGGCACTGTCATTATCCCACCTTGCAGCTGCAGAAACTGGCTTTGAGAGATAACCTCCCTCATAGTGTCTGCTTGGTGCTGTCCTTCAACCTTGGGGTTTTTCTTTTTTTAATGCAGGGAAGCAGAGGACACTGGAATCCATGTGGAGTCAAAGTTGTAGCATCAAGGTGGTAAGGGAGGAGAACATGGGATGTATTTTTTATATATTTAGAGGTAGAGCTAATGATAAGTGGTGATCAATTGAACACAGAGGGTGAGGAGAAGAAAAGAGAGTTAAAAATTATACTAAGATGTGTCAGGGGTTCCCAAGACCACCCCAGTTTCAGTGATTTGCTAGAGGGACTCACAAGGCTCCTCAGTAGTCATATTCATGGCTAAGATTACAGCGAAAGGATATATAGCAAAATGAGCAAAGGGAAAGGAAGATGGAGTGAAGACAAAGGAAACTAGGTGTGAGCTTCCAAGAGTCCTCTCAGTGGGACTCACACAGGATGAGCCTAATCCCTCTAGCAACGAGCTGTGACAACAATGTGAAGTATTGTCTGTGGGGCAGCTTATTAGAGATTCACCCAGGCTTTTAAGTGAGAGAGTCTCACTGATATCCTCTGCCTAGCATTTACCAAAATTCCAGACTTCCAGAAGGAAAACAGGCATTCCGCATAAATCACATTGTTTGTACAAACAGTTTAGGCACAGTGAGCCATTCTTATCATTTAGGGAAAAGTTTTATATCGGCGTAGGAAACTGCTAGCCAAGTCTCCAGATGCCAGCCAAGGGCCAGCCTTGTCAGCCGGACTGTCTAAGGATAGCAGTCTCAGGTCTGCTGTGTGGACTCTTCTACACACAAGGTTTACATGGTGGATGGCACCAATGACTGTATTAAGAAATAGGGAAGAACAGCAGAGCTGGGGTGGAGACAGAGAGAGAGTTTGGATATGTTCAGTTTGAAGAAAGTGTGGAATAGATTCCAGAAGGCTATTGGAAATAGCAACTTAATGTTCAGGACAAGCCTGCTGTTATGGATTTGGGCATGATCCGTGCAGAGGTGGTCAAGTTATGAGACAAGTAAGTTCTGAGGGAGTCCCTCTGGTGAGAGGAAAGAAAGTAAACTGAGAGAGAACTTGGAGGGAAGAAGGGAAGTGAGTAAAGGAGATGAGATGAAATCAACAGGAGTGGAAAGTGAAACTTGTATCAAGGGAGGTTTAGAAAGCCTTGAGGGGAGGAGAGTGGACAACAAACCCATGAAGAAGTGTGGCCATCTAACACCAGGGCTGACAAATTGCAGATTTCTTTTGCTCTACAACTTTACCTTTGGTGAGCTTGTTCAGTCATCAAAGAACTCTGGCCGTGTATTGGAGAGGATGATGGCAATGGGTCGGGACCTGGAGCTAATGTTAAAATACATAGTTGTCTTGAAAGGATTCTAGTTGTGATTGGTAGAATTCTCTTTGGGAGGCCCTCCTAACACTTTCTAGGAAGGCTTGGCAACTATTAGAATGCATTGCCTCTGCTTTGTCACCAAAAAAGTACTTTGTGTCACACTATAGAGATGCAAGGCCTGTGTGGTGCCATGTAGATGGGCCTGTGAGTTAATATTTCACTAGCTTCATGGTAAAATGAGAGAAAATACATTTATCTTTGCTGGTCAATTGGTTTTACTTAGCGAGTTTTATTTCACTGTGACAAGATGCTAAAAAATTAGTGTGTGGAACCGTGTTGAGGCCCAGCTGAGAGCAGGGCAGAGCCGTGTTAGGATTTTTCATGCCATTGCCACAGTGAGTTTCATGCCCTTGCACTTACCTGTGTTTCGGAATGTGGAGAAAATAAAAAACAAACAAAAACCTAATTACATGCTCTCCAGGAAAAATTAGAATAGTTCATTTCACTTTCCTCTGGTGGAGGGGCCAGCCTGTCTCTTTACTGTGCTTAACCTACCGAACATGAGATAAACCAATAATACAAACAGAGGGATTTTCTCCAGGCTTTCTGACTATACTTAGCCTTCAGCTGAATAATTTATGCATTAGTGGGTCTGGAAAGTCTTAGAATATTTTCCTGGTGTCCTTACATTTATTTTTAGCAATATTTTAACATGTTTTAACAATTGAGGGAAGTTAATTAAAGAGCCTCAGTTCTCAGATGCCTTGTCAGCTTCTCTCTGTCAGCGGAAAGAATTAGGTCTCCTATCTTTGGTCTCTTCTCCCCTCCCTCACTGGGATTTAACACTCTTGTTTGTAATGAGGGAAGTGCTGTCATTGTTCCCACTTCCCACAGCTGGACTTTTAAGAATAGCCTTAGAAAGAAAGTTTGCAGTTTATAGGAGGTGGATTCCCCATTTTAGGGAAGATTGGA
Organism: Equus quagga; assembly: GCF_021613505.1. Lineage (NCBI taxonomy): Eukaryota > Metazoa > Chordata > Mammalia > Perissodactyla > Equidae > Equus > Equus quagga. The sequence continues at coordinate 55,584,466 of NC_060275.1, read as the reverse complement.
CCAAAAACCACCCTAGGCAGAGGAAACTGTGTCACGAGACCAAATCCTCCAGAGAAGGGAAGGCCAGTGTGAAACACTGCCAAGTTTCAGGTTCTCCCACACTGGCAGCATCCGATCTGAGTGGAAGTTATACCACAACCCATGACTGGATTAATCACAAATTCAAGTATCCTTACTAGAGTGAATAATGTTTTACCATAAGTCTGACTAACAATTCCCTGTTCCTGAGTCAGTCATAACCACTGACACTAAAGTCATGAGTTTAGCTGTAAGCTACTTTAAATGAAGATGTCTGTAAAATTTGGCTTGCCTAAGTGTGGACTTTTAAAAGTCTATTGCAGAACCCAAAAGAATTGAGTACATATTTGAAACAAAAATCTTGTATAAGAATTCTCATAGCAACTTTGTTAATAAAAGCCAAAACTGGAAACAACCGAACTGTCTGTCATGGTATTTTTATACCATGGATACTACTCAGCAATAAAAAAGGATGAAACTACTGCTATGAGCAATGTGAGTGAGTCTCACAGATGTAATATTGAGTGAAAGAAACCAGACACAAACCAGAGTCCATTTACATGAAGTTCAAGAACAGGCAAAACCAATTTATGGAGCTAGAAAACAGAGTAGTGGCCACCTCTTAGTTGGAGAGGGATGATGATTTTGATTGGGGACAGGCAGGAGGGAGTCTTCTGGAGAGCTGAAAATGTTCTCTAGCCTTCCTCTGGGTGGTGGCTACTTGGATCTGTGGCTCCTAGCCTCCAAGAAGGCCCCCAATCCTCCCCTCCTCTGGTGGGTCCTTGTGTAGTCCCCTCCTACACTGTGTCAGGACTGGTCTGTGTGATCAGTAGAATATGGCAAAAGTGCTGGCATGTCCCTTTTGAGGACAGATCATAAAAGACGTTGTGGCTCTGCCTTGCTCTCTCTTAGGTCACTCACTCTGGAGGAAGCCAGCTGCCAAGTCTTGAGGACACTCAAGCAGCCCTGTGGAGAAGCCCAGAGGGAGAGGAACCAAGGCCTCCTGCCAGCAGCATCTTGGAAGCAGATGCTCCAGCCCCGCTCAAGCCTTCAGATAATGGTAGCCTGGGCTGACATCTTGACCTCACCTCATGAGGGGACCTGAGCCAGAACCACCCAGAACCACCCAAATCCTTGACTGACAGAAACTGTGATATAATAAATGTTCTTTTAATCCACTAAGTTTTCAGATAATTTGTTATAGAGTAATAGGTAACTAATCTAAGTGTAGACTATGTAAAAACTGATTGAGCTGTATTTGTAAGCTCTGTACACTTAAATGCTCAATGTGCAACTCACTAGGCACTAACTCAGGGTCTCCTATATTTCACCAAAATGTGTTGGCAACGTGTAGCCTGACAGAGGGAGAGAGGCGTGAGCTGGCCACCTACTCCTGTTCCCTGTGTTCAACTGCACGTCCTCCTACTACCTACGGTGCTTCTTTTAGAGCCAGCTCTAGCTGCTGGTCCTGCATCTTTTTGGGGGCAATCTATCAGCAAAACTTACAATGTCTGTGATGGGGAGTTCCATGACATTAGCAACAAAAACGGGCCAACTTCTCCATTAGGCAAGGGAGACAGTGCATAGGGCTCCCAATAGTTTTAAGGTCCGATGGAAATGTTTTCCTTTTAATTTCTTTTAAAGTAAGAAGGAAAATAAGCATGTAATGATAATGAACATATAATAAATCCAGCCTGGATTATATTTGTCTTTATACCAATGCAGTTATAAAATATAATTTTCAGTGTTTTTTTTTTTTTTAAGGAAAGAGGGGCCCCTAAAGGCAAAGGTGCCCAGAGCTCACAAAAGTCACAGTGCAGACCTGAGCAAAGGAAGGGGTGCTATGGACTGAATTGTATCTCCCAAAAATCCGTACGTTGAAGCCCTGTTCCCCAGTGTGATGGTATTGGAGACAGGACTTTTAGGAGCTAACTAAGGTAAGTGAGGTCCTAAGGGTGGGGCCTTAATCTGATAGGATTGGTGGTCTTAGAAGAAGAGGAAGAAGAAGAGAGAGCTCTCTCTCTCTCTTCACACACATGCACTAAGGAAAGTCTGTGTGAGCACACAGCAAGAAGCTGGCCGTCTACAAGCTAGGAAGAGAACCTTCACCAGAAAGTGACCTGGCTGGCATCTTGGTCTTGGCCTTCTGAGCCTCCAGCACTGTGAGATACTAATTCCCGTTGTTTAAGCCACCTAGTCTGTGGTATTTTGTTAGGGCAGCCTGAGCTGACTAGTACACAGGGAAAAAGTGAAAAAAGTAAGCAAGGTGAAGAAGTGCCAGGTCCATGAGCAACTGGCTCAGATATCACCCGGTGAGCCAGCTGCGTCCTAGTACCCCAGAGCCCAGCTCTCTCTTCATCTTCTATGATTGAACTCCAGTCTTCAATCAGAAACCAGGCAAGCCGGCAATCTGTGCAGTAGAGAGACATTCTTTTTTCTTTGCCCACTTGAATCACTGCATACTTTGAAGTTTCCAAGGCAGCCGAAGGAAAAAAAAGCTTCTATAGTAAAAGAAATCAAAGTTATTTCGTTGTAATGGAATTTTATTAACATGAATATACATCCCTAGTCTAGAAGATGAGATATAGTTGATGCTTAGCCAGGGAGGTCACCCAGGAGAGTGAGGGTTAAAGAAGAACATGCTTTATGGAGGACGGCGAGGTGACCTGTGTTGAATGCTACTAAGAGGTCAAGTGAGTTGAGATCAAAGGAGTAGTCATTGGATTTGGCAACATACAACCAATGCTGCTCTTAAGAAGAGCAGGGATCCATGTGATTGCCTAGGCTCTGGGGGGGGGGGGGGGTAGGGGAGCTGGGTCCTTACATCACTCCTCACAGCAGAATAATTCCAGATGGATCATTATTTTCAATAAGTCATTAAAACTCTAAAGGAAAACATGAAACAATTTTTTATAATCCTGAAAACTAGTAAATTAGTAAAAGTATCTGCAACACATATGCTAGACCAACAGGTTAATTTTCTTAATAAATAAAGAGCTTTCACAAATCAATATGAAAAAGAAAATCTAATAGAAAATGAAGAACACAGAAAAAAATAAAATCATTTATAAATGAATGAAAAGATTCTTAATCTCACTTATAACTAATAAAATAGAAATTAAGCCATCACGATGTTTTTTAAAATAAGAAATAAAAAACATAAAATCACAGATTCCATTTTTCACCTATCAGAATGGCAAAGATAAGTGCTGACAAGGAGGTGGGAATCAGGCACTTCCATATCTTGTTAGCAAAGGTGTAAATCGCAATCTGTCTGGAAGGCAACTGACAATAATAAAAATTAAAATGGACATTTCCTTTGATCCAACAATAAATTCTTCCCAATAGTTCTATATGTATATGATTGCAAAGATATAGGTACAAGGATGTTCATTGCATCATTGTTTCCAGGAACAAAAGTGACAAACCAAATGTCCAACAGGAGATTGATTAAATAAATTATGTAATGGATCAAAAACTACTAACATGACTATTTCTAGTCTTCCCCTTCCATCTGCTAGGTAAAGAGAATTTTGTCTTAGGTCAATGTTCTCATTTCTCTCCCTAAGGGAAGTGTTCAATAGCTTTTGGACTTCCGTGATGCAGTAGCATGCGGAAAGCAGAGGGCACAGAAAGCTGCAAAACTTTGTGGAATCGACACAAGCTCAGGAATGTGAGGAAGCATATGGAAAAGGAAAGGTGAATTTTTTTTTCTATTACTGGAACCATACAAACCGTTCACATGTACCAGAAATGCAATTTGAGAACTTGAGTTATTTTGAAATACTTGTTGGTTGGTGAGTTCACACGCACTGCTCTGAGACTGACATACGTACGTCATTCTGGCTTCAGAAGGTCATATACACATGGGATTCTATAGGGTTAGTAACAGTAGTGAGGTGAACAAGCATATTGCTAAGTGTAAAAAGCAAGCTACAAACTATACCGTCTGTTCCCACTTGTTTAAAAAGTCCACATATTATATTCATATATATGTCTTCAAATGCATAGAAGTTTTCTGGAGGATATTTCTGCACATTTACAAAGATGCATATGTCTAATAATTTCATTTTCCCTCTTGTCCTTTATTATGACACAGTCAATATTGAATTGGTGTTTATAATGATAGTGATATTGAGTATTATTTAAACAAACAAAAAGTTTCTCTTAGGATCTCAACTATATTAAAACAATTTTCATAGAAGGAGAAAATGCACCACAATGTGACACAGATTATCCATGGTGGTGGAATTATAAATTATTTTTTTATTCTTGTCTCTAAACCTTTCTGTATTTTCAAAGTCTCTGCCATAACCATGGATTACTTTGTCATCAGCAAAAAACGTTTCTCTTAAAACTATGACAATTTATTTTAAAAATATTTCCTGGGCTTTTGGGCCTATTGAGGCTGTGTGACAAACAGAGAGAAAAAAACAATATAGCAAAAAGATCTTTTTGTTACTATTTTGTTTTGTTTTTGGTGAGGGAGATTCTTCCTGAGCTAACATCTGTTGTCAATCTTCTTTTTTTGCTTGAGGAACACTAGCCCTGGGGCTGGCCCGGTGGTGCAGCGGTTAAGTTCACACGTTGTGTTCAGTGGCCTGGGGTTCACCGGCCCAGATCCCAGGTGTGGACCTACACACCCCTTGTCAAGCTATGCTGTGGCAGGCATCCCACATATAAAGTAGAAGATGGGCAAGGATGTTAGCTGAGGGCCAGTCTTCCTCAGCAAAAAGAGGAGGATTGGCGCCAGATGTTAGCTCAGGGCTAATCTTCCTTAACAAACAAACAAACAAAAAAACACTAGCCCTAAGCTAACATCATTGCCAATCTTTCTCTATTTTGTATGTGGGATGCCTCCAAAGCATGGCTGTGAGTGGAGTAGGTCCGCTGACCTGGCCCACAAACCCAGGTGGCCTAAGCGAAGCACGCGGAACTTTAACCACTTGGCCATAAGGAGGCCCCCTTTTTTGTTACTATTTTAGTGAACGGTGGACATAATTTGTGGGGCATTGAAATTTCTGCCCATCCCAGAATGTCTCATATGGTGCTTGAAATTTCCTCTACTCAAGTCAGTTATTTAGTAAAGGGTTTTGTTTTTTTCTCCATAAAGACTTTACTAAAATTGGAAGAGCCAATGACCTACCAGGAGCCAGGCAATACATTACAGCAGTGTTCTTGAATTTGAGCGTGCACTGGAACCGCCTGGAGCGCTTGTTAAAACACAACCGGCTGGGCCCATGCCCAGAGTTTCTGATTCAGTGGATCTAGGCTGGAGCCTGAGAATTTGCGTTTCTAACAAGTTCCCAGGCGATGCTGCTGCTGCTGCTGGTTCAGGGACGACACTGTTGAATGCAGGACCCCTGCATTAAAGCATACTACTTTATCTCAGCGGAACCACCAGGAGCAGGAGAGCACACAGGTGAATGAGGGCCAGGAGGTCATCAAGGAAAATCTAGGGCTGAAGATCTAGAGGAAATCCCAATAGTTTCAGTGCCGAGCCGGCCAGTTGGCCATCACAGGGCTGAGAAGGTGCAGAGGCAAGACAGTAACTGCTCTGGTAGAGTAGGGGATGAGAATGTCACCTGCATCATGGTCCTACTGGGACTGGGTTTGATCATTGTTACAGATGGATATTTAGTCTTTTCATTGTAAATTAGCTTCCACTGTTGGGAGAAGAGATCCTCATCTTCATTTCCTTAACTTCAAAATGGAAATGACTCTTGCTTTGAGAGGTCTCAACAATTGAAGTCAGAGGGCAAATGTTACCGGAAATGCAAATAATAAAAATAAGTGCAAGACCAAAAAAAATTATAAAAGTGCAAGGCTCAAAAACGAAGATGCTTCTCCTTTATCTTTGTGTTACTTGACTTAGAACAAAAAAAACGGACTCCGACCCACCTCTGGGTCAAACTTCCCAGGGCGGTCTTCTCCCAGCCACGGCTTCCCTGCGACGCTTGGCTCGGCCAGCAGATGGTGCGGGTCCAGCGCTTTTCCGAACCTAGGCTGAGCGGGCAGCACACGGAGACTGCGCGGCTCAGCGGCGTCGCCCCCGCCGCGCTCTCGGATCACAACACCGTCAGGCCACTGCGCCGCTCCGCCCCGAGCTTTGCTGCAAGCGCCCAGGGGGCGGATTCCTTTGGGGTGACTGGATTTGGGAGGAAAACTTGCACGGAGTGCTCATTGGGGCCGAAATACCTATTCCGCTCAGGAGTGGGGTGTTAACTGGGAAAACAGTCTCCAAGCACTCCCGTTTGCTAAAGCCTTCTCGCACAAGGTCTCCAACCTAGGAAAGACAAAAAGGGGAAAATGAGTTACAGCATCAAAACCATGCACTCTTGGCACAACTCTAGAAATATCCTCCAGGCCGGAGGCCAGAAGTTCAGCTGCCCTAGTCCGGGAGTCCTGGCCGAACGCCGCGCCCCGAGAGGCCGCAAGGCCGAGAAGCCCAAACGCGTGACCGCTGGAGGTCACGCCGCGGGCGTGGCACTGCCTGGTCCAGCCCCGCCCCGTCTGGGCCCCGCCACTGCCCGGCCCCGCCCCCCGGGCCGGCCCTACCCCAGAACGGGCCCTGGGCGTCTCGGCAGCCGCACCGCCCAGAAGGGGGAGGAGCCGACGACGCCTTCCTCCTTCCTGACCTGCGCGAGCAGCCCGCCGCCGCCGCGGCTGCTCCGTCCTCCGCCGGCGCGGGATCCTCAGACAGCCCGGGACGCGGAGCCGAGCGAGTGCAGCCGCCGACGTTGGCACCCCGCGCCGCCGCAGCATGAGCGCGCCCGGCCCGGCCCTCGGCCTCCTCCTGCTGCTGCTCTGTGCCGCGCAGGTGAGCGGCCGCCAGCCCCCGGGCGGGCTGTGGGGGCTTCTCGGGGCCGCGAGTCGGGGGCGGCGCGCCGTGCTGCGGCTCAGGCTCCCCCGTCCCCCGAACGGGCGCGGATCCAGCCGGTCCCGGGGAAGTTGCTCTAGCGATGGAGCCCCTGGAGGTCCCCTCATCTCTCCGGTTTCTCTCCCCGGCCACGCACTTTTCCCTGAGGTCTGCAAGAGGGCGGCAGCTGGGAGCTGCTGGTTGGACCTGTTTTGAGCTCATGTCAGCTGTGGTCACCTAATTTCTAGGTTTAGGATGTGGGATCCGAGGGAAGGAGGAAGGTGGATAGAGAGGGATAGGGATCTTAGTTATTTAACCTGCCTTTAGAAGAAAAATTCTGCCATATGCCCTCGAGCTCCTTATGAATTTGTTTAGAAGATCCAACCACCTTATTTCCGCTTATCCTCCCCTAAAGGGGAGGTAAAGAAAGGAAACAATTCGTCAAGCACCAAATTGGGACAGTCTTAAGTACTTGACAAGTCACCTCTGTCTTCTAAAGAGTGCAAGTTACTTCTTCTCAGCTAACTCCCTTTTACACCTTGGGAAACCGAGGCCCAGCGTCCACTAGCTCGCGCCGGGACGGGGCTTGGAACTCGGTGTCCTGACTCCCTGGGTCGGCTTTTCCTTGGTTTAGTAGCTTTGGGCGTCAGCGCCTCGCTGCCGTTTGTTGTCTCTGGTTTTCTCTTTTAAAAAAAACTGTGGGGGTCAGGGGTAGTAGCTAAGGATATAGTGCTGGTTAAACCGGATTGGGATGAAAGAGTGAGCCTCTGGGAGCCTGTGCCCTTGTGTCCACTCGCGGGCGTGTCGGTATTGAGGGGTAGTGAATCAGAGGGGAAAGCAGATTAAGGGGTCTCCCTGGACCAGGAAAACCTCTCCTTAGACTTCTGTGTAGTTCTCGGAGGAAGCAGGTGATGCTGACCCAGTGAGGGCCTGCGAGCCAGGAGAAGAGCCGTGGCTTCCTCTTCTCATGTGTGTGGGGGGTGGGGGGAGCCCCAGCCTGTGGGCTTGTGGAAGAGCTCACATCTGGTGCCTGCTTAGGAGGGGAGGTGGTTCCCAATGAGGTCAGTGGGTTGACCACTTTCTAGCTCTGTGGCTTTGGGCACGTTGTTCTTTCGGGCCTCAGTTTTTTCTGAAGATAAAGAAAACCTCATAGGATTATTGGGGTCATTGAGTAACGTGATATGTGGAGAGACCTCATCACTATAGTAAAAACTCAAGAACTAGTAGCACTTATGTGCCTTAAAGAAAATACAGCTGTTTAATTTCCCTGGAGTTTAGGTCAGGATCTAGTAGGCAGGCTTCACGTTGTTAAGTAGCTTTAATTTCTGTCTGAAATCCTTTTACGTCAAGGTAGTCTCCAAGGCTGATGACCGGCCTTGGATACTGGCCTCTCTTCTTAGAACTTTTAGGATAGGTCAGAGGTTGGTCATGAGTCTCTTGCAAAACACTTGAAAGCCTTGAGCAGATTGTAAATGGTGGCTGGGAACGTCCCTATTGTTACTTTGCAGATTGACTCCCTCCTGTTGCAGAGGCTCTCTGTACACCTGAAGAGGTTGGCAGGAGAGGGGTCTTCTTTCAGAATTCTTACCGATGACGGCAGCTCACCTGGGTTCAGACTGAGCACTAACAAAGTTCCGTCGTGGAATTACAGACTGACTGTTCTTTGTAAGGTCTGAAATACATTTTGGGGGGATTTTTGCTCTTCATAGTTTTAAATTTTTACAGAGGATGAAATAGCATTACCAGACTGCATGGTTTTCAAACCTTGTGGTCATCCAACGATGTGTACAGTTTTGAGAAATAGTATATATCTCTCCTGACTAATTTTTATAAGCTTTTCCTTGGGGAACTTGGAACAGAGAAAGGCTGGGGTAGGAAGTCAGCCATTAAGATGGCTTTTCCCCAGGAGATTGGGAATGGGTTAGTCTTTTGGCCTGAGAGCGTTGAAGGATAACCATCTGAAACTGGAGTGAATGTGGGTGATCTTTCCCAGTCTCCCCCACTCCTTGATCCATGCTGTGATCAGATATCTTACTAACAGAAGTAATCAAGGGAAAATGGGGTTTTTATTTTAGCGAGTGGGCAGAAAGAAAACGACTTGCTGAATAGGTCTTTGTGTTCCTTCAGTGTTTGTCATATTAGCCAGAACAAAGAATCCCCTCTGGGCGTGAGGATAGTATCATCTCTCTTTCTGGGTGACCTTACCCACCCTCCACTCCTCCTAAAAGGGGTGCTTCTCAGGGTGTTTTAAGGATGACACATTACCTACTGCAGAAGCCTGGACTGGGCCCTCTAATCGGGTCTCAGGCGCCCCTTTCTGCCCTTGCATCCACAGCTCCGTGAAGGGCATCAGTTCTCCAGCCAAATTAAACTACTTGCTGTCAAAACCCTGCCCGTCTGCTAAGGCCCAGTTCAAATGCTACATCATTTGTGACATTGCTATTCCTGTTCCCCCAACTAGAATGCTTTCCCTCTAATGTCCTAAATCTTGTTTAAACTGCTGCAGCAGCTTTTACTGCCTGGCAGAAGACTTTTAAGTTTAGAGACCTGGGGGTGGATTTTGACTCTTCCTCTTTACTAGGAGTGATCTTGGGCGAGCCAGGTATCCTCTGGAACCTCAGTGTCCACTGTAAAATCGGTTAACAACTATGCCTACTTCTGAGGGTGCTTGTGGAAGGATAGAGAAATATTGTTCGAATTGAACTACTAGATTGCAGGCTCCTTGAGGGCAAGAACTATATTTTCCCATCTCCAAAATGGCCAGGACTCTTGGCTTTTACTCTCCTGAATCACCAAATCGTTGAGCTTTCAATGGCTTCAGGTGAGGGGACAAGATGGGGGAACAATTCAGAGGCTGGTGGAGATCACAGCTGCATTTACAGCTGGTGTCTGGGTGACGGTGGTGATCAACTGTGGCCCAACAGGTTTCCCTTTGCTTGGACTCTGCCTGTTATTTTCAGTCTTTGCAATATTTGCTTTGGCAAGAAAACTTAAAAAAAAATAACACCTCTCTCTGATGCAAATGTGCTGTTGGGGGATTTCAGAGGGGAGCTTTAAAATATGTTCTTTAGGGGCTGGCCCCGTGGCCGAGTGGTTGAGTTTGCACGCTCTGCTTTGGTGGCCCAGGGTTTCACCGGTTCAGATCCTGGTGCGAACATGGCACCGCTCATCAGGCCACATTGAGGCGGGGTCCTACATGCCACAACTAGAAGGAACCACAACTAAAAATACACAACTACCTACTGGGGGGATTTGAGGAGAAAAAGCAAAAAATATATATATATATGTTCTTTATTTTATGACTGTCCCTTAGGCCACAGAGGAACTGAAATTACTGTCATTCAGTAATTTCATAAATATAAAGTGGTTGCTATGGGCACAATGTAGGATACAAAAGTAGATCAAGAGAACTAACTTATACAGAAAGACATCTGTAAACTAAAGTGCTGTGTGGTTGTTAGTAGTTACTATCCCTGTCTTGTTCATAGTTGATGGGAGGAAGGGTGAATACATAAAAAAATTTACAATGAAAAGTGCTCTAATAAAGATAAGGACAAAGTGTTATAGGGAGTCCATTTTTGAGCTGAGCTTTGGAGGGCAAATTAATGCTTAAAGGGTGGACAAGAGGAAAACTGGAGAAAATAGGGGGAAAGTTACCTAATTGTTACTAAAAACCATTCAACTGTGTACTTGAAAAGGGTTACTTTTATGATAAATTACCTCAATAAAGCCATTGTCAAATGACATTGTAGATTATAAGAGGGTAAAGAAAAAAGAGCTAGCTAATATTTGCGTAGTGCTCCACTGCCATGACATGTCTGACCTTGTTTTAACTTCACAGGACTCCTTTAAGCAGGTGTGATGCTCTTTTTCCTGTTTTACAGTTGTGGATATTAAGGCTCAAGTGTGTCCCAAGGTCACATAGCTAGTAAGTGGCAGACTGGGGGCTTGAGCCACTGTCTCTGACTTCTGTGCCCTAAATTACTCAAATTCAAAATATTGCTCCCAGATTATTCATATTTAGCATAAGTTGATAGCTGTTCAGCAGATGTTCCACTCGGCCAAGAAGACATCTCATTCAAGGCATGTTCGTGGCTTCTCCAAAAGCTCGTGATAAATTAGAGGTGGAGTTAACCTTCTGGCCTGCCCCGTGGTTCACTTGCCACGCTGTGTGAACGTTTCATAGGAAAAAGCCTGCGGTCGGTATATACTCCCACTTACTTTTGTGGTTTTGTTTTTGTCTTGTGGCTTTTGGGTTATTTTTTCAAACTTGTAGGTACTGGAGCTCATAAATGCCTAATACTAAGTAGTAGTATGAGCTTCGGTGAGTCACATAAAGAAACTTCAAGCTGGAGGAGTTATCTGTAGAGTGAAGACTAGCTGAGCCTATCTAACTCTAATGAGACTGTGAGTTAACACCCATCTAGAGGCGCGCCTGGTGTTCACACAGATTATCCTTTGTCATGTGGATATGTTTGTGCCAGGTTGGCTGTGAAACAGAGTTCCAAAGATTTCCATCAGAAGAAGTCAGACCAGCCCAGCCTCCACCCCAAATGTCCTGCCACTTTTGTTTTGTCTGCCTACTTGACTCCGAAGGAAGTAGCAGGCAGCTTAACCTCTGGACAGGATTCTGTGTGCCACTCCCTCCATCTCCTCCTGTGTTGTCCTGCCTGGCCTGGCCAGCCCCTCTGCTCCCTGCAGAGGCCTCTTCTTCTCCCCTCACTGGAGCTTGAGCTGGGTGTGTCTCCAGGTTCTGCCGTGAGCTTTACCATCCAAGACAGCGGCAAAGGTGAGAGGACCCAGCTCTGCACTCCACCTGCAGTGGGATGGCCTTGTGCAGGCCTGGAGTTGAGGATGGTCGCTGGTACTGAGGAAGTGAGTCATTGTTTGACAGCTGCCTAGAGATGTACTTAAAAAGATGTAAGTGGTAGTCATTATTTCTGTTAGTGAACAGTTTGTGTAGGAAGAAGGACACTTGTGTGGGATCATAGTGGATGGGACAGCCCATCTCTGGCGCATTGTCAAAATCTGCGGCTTCATCTGTGTACAGACTGAGCTGGAGTTTGAACAGTGCAGCAGCTGGAGAGTAGGGATACAGGGCTAGGATGGAGAATGCTCAACTGAGTGTTCAAAATCTTGATTCCCAATCCTGGTTTTGTCACTTAGGAGCCATGTGACCTTAGAGAACCTGCTCTGAGCTTTAGTTTTCTTACCTGTAAAATGTTGTGATCCTACTCCATAGGGTGTCTGGGAAATGAGGCAATGAGGGCGAAATCTCTTAACTGTACCTAGCACATGGTTGATGTTCAGTATGAGTTAGTGTTACTATTTCAGCAGGATTCACGAAAGGCAGCCTGGAGTACAGGATTCTGTTGCTGATGTTCAGAGCTGCTCCATACGATGAGATGTCCTTTCATGGAGCCCCCTCTTACGGTCTGATTCAGCAATTGCTATAGTTGCTGAAGTATATGAGAAGGGGCTTTTTTTTTTTCTTTAGCCTTTCCTGAACTATTCCTGTTATTATTAAGAGAAGCTTTCCTATCCAGTCGTATACCCAATAATTAAACTCTGGAGTATCTTGTGAAATATCCATATGACCTAACTTTTAAAAGTACAGATGGTCTAGCCTTGTAACTACTAAGTTCTGGGTTAAAGCCAAAACAACCAGCAGTTCTTGCTTCTGGTCGCCTTACATAATCCAGTGGAACCCCTTCAACTCATCGTGAATTTGAAGTTTCTGAACCAGTGAGCACTGGCTGAGGTATCGTAGGGAACTTAGAGCAAGTGTAATACCTGGGCTCTGCCTTTGTGAGTTTATGGTCTTATGAGCGAGTTGAGACAAAAGCAAGAAAATACTCATGCAACTTCTCCCCTCATACACAACTTTGCAATTCTCATTAATATAAATTCTGCTTGATCTTAGGGCGGGAGCCAGCAAATTATGGCCTGGCCAGAGCCTTTTGCTCTAAATAAAGTTTTCTTGGGACACGCCCGCACCCATCATTACCTATTGTCTGTGGTTACTTTTGAGCTACAAAGGCAGAGTTGAGTATTTAGCACCATGACCTATGACCACAAGCCCTTTAGCCCTCTAAGGAGAAGTTGATCCACCCCTGTCCTGGTGGACCCACATGGGAGCTGTGGAGTGTAAGTGACAGAAGCAGATACTGCCCACCAGAGCTCTGGGTGCAGAACACCTGCTCACCTGAGCAGTGAGGATGGGTGCCCTGAACAGCGGCCAGGTGCTGCCACTGACTGGGGACGCTGGGGCCGGAAGCAGGTGAAAGGAGTCAGTTAAATTTAGTGGAGGGAATGAGTCTTGCGAGAGGCTTGTAAGAAGTGAGGACATTCTGAGATGGGTAGGACTGAAACCTTGGAGAAAACAGTGGGGCTGGAGACAAGGACTGGAGTCTGGCCTTGGGGACCCAGATAAATACAGTTAAAGGCAGCTCAAGTAGAGCCGAAAGCCAATCCAGAGGGTAGTAGAGATTTATTTGTGAAAAAGCTATTTAAAAGTTACTGCTCTTGTACGTGCTTGCGTGTATACATCTGCGTAGGTGTGTCCGTAGGGAGGAATTGAAAGCCTGCAAGACCTACGTCTCGTAAAGTAGCGCTGGTTAAAGCTGAGAAGTCGGGTGGGGTATGGAGAAGTGAGGAGCAGCTTTCAGTGTTATTTCATATACACCTGTGCTGTTTGAATATTTATGATGAATGGGTATTCTGTAATTAAAGAAAATAAAACCATTCATGGATTTTTAACATTATAGGAATGGGCAGAATTTTAAAAAGCTTAAGTAAGGTGATTCTTGTGGTTATGAATAGCTCTGTAGACTGGCCTGTGACCATGAGAGGAACTCTGAAGAATCTTTATCATTCTTTGGACTTGGACCCCCAATCCTTCAGTGGAGCTTTGACAAGACCTGTTACTAGAGGCTCTGGGATGTCAAGTGACACTCAGACCCAGAGTCTTTGATCCTATTTGAACTGATAGTCACTCCTTTTCTTAAAGATTTTATTTTTTTCTTCTCCCCAAAGCCCCCCAGTACATAGTTGTATATTTTTAGTTGTGGGTCCTTCTAGTTGTGGCATGTGGAACGCTGCCTCAGCATGGCCTGATGAGCGGTGTCATGTCCATGCCCAGGATCTGAACTGGCGAAACCCTGGGCCACTGAAGCAGAGTGCGTGAACTTACCCACTCGGCCACGGGGCCGGCCCCAACAGTCACTCTTCGGTTTAACCCCAGAATGATAACTGAGAACTGCGCTCTGCAGTCCTTGTCACCCGGCTTTTCTCTTACATGGTGGAGGACATCTGAGCTCATGTTTTATTTCGGTAGTGGGCATAATACTTCCTTCCGCAGGTGAATGTTATTGATAGGAAATCAACACCAAGCATTCTCATATCATACATAGTAGAGGCAGCTTTCAGTGGACACCTCACTTTTGGAAATCAGATGCTTTGCTTAGGAAGGAAGCGTGTGGCCTGTACCTGAGGTGCCATCTTGGTCGTGGTGTCAGCATGTGCTTCTCTGACAGTCCGGAAATCTTAAGCTGCATCCGTCCTATTCATCCATAAAGTCCTGACTGCCTGCTCTGGTGATTTGGAGACTGGAAATCCATTGGCTCGGACCACAGCTAGGTTCTGGGTGGGATACAGAGATGAACATGGCCCAGCCAGTGGTCCACTGAGGAAAGACCCTCTGTGTGGTGTAAGGATAAGAGCTCCGGCTCCAACCAGCCGGGCCTCAGGTAGGATCTGACTCTGCCATTCCTTAAATGTGGCCTCAGATTTAAGGCCACTTTTAAGTCACTTTACCTATGTAATGCTCAGTTTCCTCATTTGTAAAATGGTGTTACTTTAGTAGGAGTCTCACAGATCTGAGGATGAAGTGAGATAATAGGGGCACACTTAGCCAGTGTCTGGACACTGGCGTGGAGGTGATGGCGGTGGTGGCCAATGTGATGGAGCTCAGGGAGGGAGGGGCTGTGCTTGGGTGGGTCAGGAAGGCGTAAGAGGGAGGGAGAGGTTGGAGAGTGGCCTTGACAACTAGCAAGGGGCAACGGGAGTGTAGGGGAGGGGCTGACTGGCATGAACAGTGCAGAGGCAGGCAAGTCTCACTTAGAGAGGAACAGAAGAGGTGGAAGAGTAGCAGATGGGAGTGCTCAGCAGAGCCACATGAGGCGTCTGGAGCTTGTCTCACAGGCTGTGGGAAGGGTGGATTGTAGGTTTCTGAGCATAGAAAACTTTGGAGCCATGGCTCGAGAAGAGCCAGGTGGCAGCTGTGCCTAGGAGACGTTGCTGAGGTCTGGATGGGAGGTGACGGGGATGACAAAGGATGGCTGTGGGCTCAGCCGGGAAAGGGCGTGGGAGACTGCACTGGGGAGCTTCCCCACGAAGGTTCCGAGCCTGAAAGGTGCCTCGGCTTTAAACCCTCGTGAAGAGGGATTGGTGATGGAGGAGGCTTTGGACGAAGGATTAGTTTCCTCTTGAGCTCCTGGGGTGGTCGGGCAGGTAGTTGGAAGTGCAGCTGGAGAGAAGGTGGGGGTCGTTGGAGGAGGAGCGTGAAATTGGAGCAGCATTTCTAGGCAGGAGCAGGTGAAGGGACCAACAAAGATGAGGTTGAAAATGTGCAAGAGAAAGGGGTGATGGGGGTCCCCAAGGAGGCTCAGGAGCGCTGCAGCAGCCAGGCCTGGGGTACGAGACCGGCTCTCCTTTTGAGCTGTAGGCGAGAGGAGGAGATGGAGAGAGGGGTTTGAGGGCGGAAAGAGGCATCCCCCGCCGGTGCAGCCGTGTGAGTGAGTGCACACGTGCTCGTGCCTTACACAAGCAGGGAGCGGTGTAATGCCAGAGTGAGGACCTTAATTACTCGGTTGTATTTTATTGAGAGTCTCTGTCTGGAACTAGAATGTTCTGGTTTGAATCCTGGCTCTGCCACTCTTGGACTAATTATTTAGCGTCTCTGTGTCCCCATTTGCTCGTCTGCAAAATGGGTATAATATCGCACCTCCTTCATCAGCTTGTCGTGAGGAATAATTGGGTTAATCTATGAAGAGCAGGCGAGCCGGTGCCTAGTGCACAGTCTATGGCTCAGAAGTCCCTTAGGCCCGTGGCTTAGGGCTGCTGCTCCTGGCAGGATGACTGGGAAGCAAACCTGAGAGCCCAGTCGAGCTGGTTTCCTGGGCCCAAAGACACTCGGCTGTTTCATTCCCTTAAGGACTTTGGAACCTCTTTGCTGAGGTCCCAGACGGCTGGAAGACATTGAGAAGAATTCCTTCCATTTGATTGTGTGGTGCTTTGTAGTTTGCTAAGTACTGCCATGTCCAGTCCCTCATTTGATCTTCACACCAAGCCTGTGATAAGCGGAGGGTCCGGCTCAGTTCGCAGTAGAACTGCTCAGCGGGATGAAGGAACTGCTCCCGGTGCAGTCGGGCTCTGCAAGCACATTGACTAGGGGCCTCGTGGGCTCTGAGGAGCAGAAGCCAGGACTCCTGACCTCCTTGTGCCTCCCCCTTCTCCCCACACTTTTCTTCTAAATGGGTGGAAACAACTTTGCTTTGAAAAAGATGATGTGGATTATACAGGAGGATCTTTGTGACTGGGAACCTAACCACATTGGGTCATCTTCATTTTCTTCGATGGGGCCAAGCCCTGAGAAAGGGGAACTTAGAATCCAGATGCCCATCCTGTTTGTCATGCCAGAGTCTGGTTTTTTGGCTGGATTTCTCCCACTCTGGTTGGTGATATACCAGCGTGCCGCCAGGCCCGGACCTGCTTGCCCTGCTGGTCTGTTGAGAATGACGTGGGTTTAGGGAAGGGTGCCCTGTATTTAAATTACATGTCAACATCAGCAGTTAGTGCTGCCTCCTTAGTCTGTTTTTGCCTTTTCAGATTTCAGTAGATGGATAATGAACTTGTAGGTAGAAATCTAAAGAAGCAATACTTTCACTAGAATTGCTAGATTTATGGAAATAACGGTGATTCTTTTTATATAAGAATTTTGCGCCTTCTTGCCAGAGGTTTGGTATGTGGTATTGTTGAATACTTGTCACTTCCTCCTTTGTTTAATTTCCCTCTCTTGTGGCCTAAACATAAGACTTTTAATGAATCAAGAGATGGGTAAGTCATAATTTCTGCTTTAAATTATCTGAAGAATAACTTCAGAGACAAGTTATATTGACCCCTTAGATTCCCCCCCCACCTATACATCCCAGCCTCCTGCCTGTTTCTTCTTTCATGATCTTAGGGCTTCAGGGACTGTTGTGGATTTGTATTTTGATGCTGGGAACCAACACAGGCTGACTTAGCTCCTTGCATATGTGTGGGTCATGTGCCACTGTCACTGGAGAGAAGTCATGCTGTTGCTTCTATACAGATTTTTTAAAAAATGGCTTTTCTACCGGTTGTCTTGGGAGCCACGGTTGCTTCTCCAAAGTCCCTTGTTTCCTCAGGGGACAGATGATTGCAAGACCTTGCCAGCCTGTGGCCCCGGCCGGCTTGGTGGAGCTCGATGGCTGTGCTGACGCAATGATTCACACTGCGCTCTCCTCCCCTTCTCAGTTTTCTGACAACCTTGTGACTCTCACATGGGGAGTATGAGTGGCTCTTGAGAAATCTTTAGATAAAAGGTTTAAAGTTTTTCTTTTAAGATTGCTGAGGTGATTTTCCTTAAAGTTAGCACATTCCTTGCTTTCTACACATTTCTTGCTTTCTTGAGGTCAAGGAGTTTATTCTTGCTCCTTCTCACTTAGGATTTATCCTTTTTCTTACGTAGGGTTTATTGATGTTTGTAGTTTTGTTCTTCACATTACTCATGATGTGCTGATGTTAATTAACCTAAATATTTATGGAAATATTCTTTCATTAATTAGAGATTATATAGTTCCTTATGCAGCTGTGCAGAACTAATGCTGTAGTAATCGCAACCTCACATACTATCTGGCTTTCTTCCCTCTACACCGATTCCTAGTTATTCTTACTTGGATCTGTAGCTTCCTCTTATCAACAAATAAATTATTGGGAAGTAGAAATCATGTAAATAAGTCATTTCTGTTACCAGCTTCACTGACTTACTTGACAAGTCCATTTGGCCTATTTTAATTCGTATTTTACAAAATGTTAAACTAACCAGTGCCTCTTGTCATTGCTTCACTTTGCAGGTAACGTTGGGAAATTCTGTAATAGTGCATAAGTGGGCACTTTTTGCCGTTGAAATTTGTTTTACCCTTGCAGCCCTGATGAACTGAGTTTTGTGTTGACTTTTTCTAGGTGTTTTCACAGTCCTGTGTTTGGTATGGAGAGTGCGGAATTGCATTTGGAGATAAGAGGTACAATTGCGAATATTCTGGGCCACCAAAACCATTGCCAAAGGATGGGTATGATTTAGTGCAGGTAAGTTTGTCATGTTGGGCATTGGGAACACAAAATGCTGATTACGAGATCCTCTGTCTTTATACCTTAAATATTGTGGGGGTTGGGGTGGAAGTGAAACCATTAGGCTTAAATCTTATCCCAAACTCTTAGCTGTAACACGCAATGGCAGAGAAGATAACAGAACTCCAGAGGCTTAATTTTTCTGGGGCTGACTTCATGCCTTTCTCATAAAGTTTCCCACTCGCAGGTTACTATTTAGAGACTGACCTTGGTACCTCAAATGTTGCTCTTTGCAGGTTCTTCAGAATATATTGAAGTTAACTTATTTTGGTTCCTAGATTTTAGAACTTGAATGAACAAGGCTGCTAAGTAGCTATGACCCTCTTGTCCTCGGTTCATTTTACTGATTCTTCTGTTTTCTACTGAGAACCTGTGAACTTTGGCTGCTACCAAGATTCTGTTTTCTGTTCTTTTTTTTTTTTTTTTTTTTTACCATCCCTGGTACACAGGGATATTAGAAAAGAACTGGAAAAATCAAGCTGAAAAGACTGGTTTTAGAGGCTTAAGTAACCTAAAATCAAGTTGACGTGCTGCCAGGTCTCCTAGACTTACTTGCTACTTTTATCAGAATTGTCATGGACATTTGACTTGGCCTGGAGTGACTAATGGAAATAGTAAATAGCATTCTGGTTGAACTTACACAAAAAACCTAAGAAGAGGTAAAGTGATTGTCAAGGGAGGAGAGTGAGCTGCTATTTATAAGAACAAAGTTAGAAATGTCTCTACTACCTCCACTTGTGAATTTGATAGCCTTTAAAAGAATTCTGCAAGAGCTTTGCAAACACGTCTGACCTTGTCTAACTAAAAAGGACTTATATGAATAAAATTGTCTTATTTCATTGAGGAATGTTTGTCCTTATTTAACTGTGATGCTCTGACATTCATGCTTTCCCACCCAAAGGAGCTCTGTCCAGGACTCTTCTTTGGCAATGTCAGCCTTTGTTGCGACGTTCAGCAGCTTCAAACGCTGAAGGACAACCTGCAGCTTCCTCTACAGTTTCTGTCCAGGTAGGTTGACTGCCAGGCAAACAGGAAAAATGGATTTTAGGCACTTTTAACCAGTAACGTTCTGATTTCTTTTGAAAAGTTTGTTTAGAAAGCAATCTTACGACTTCTCAGAAATAAAGAATAATTTCTGTTAAAGTAATAATTATCCGACTTGGTCCTCTTGCTCATTACATTCAGAGCTGATGCCTGGTCTTCCTCTGAGGTGTCTTTACCCCGAAGGTGTCTGCACTGTGGACTGGCCCTTTCAGACTTGAGCCTCTTTGCGCTGTGGGCAGGAGAGGCTCCTGGTGGTGGTGCTCAGGTCTCTGACCCAAGACCCTCATCCATGCAGTCCTCTGCATCACCTCCCTCTCCTCACCTCCCCTGCTTTGCACATGGTTCTCTCTTCCTGGGGTGACGTCATATGCTAGAGTCCCAGTGCTCAGGAGAGCTGGCCTTTGGGAACTATTAATCAGCTTGGCGTAGTCGGCTGCTTTTGTCAAAATTAGCTTACTGTCCAATCTGTTCCCTGTGACTGGGGCAGTGGAGAGACTTGCATTGTAGATATTCTTCTCTAAGCTCAGCCAGCAGTTCTCAGAGGTGCAGAAGAACAGCTGGTGGTGGTCTTTGGAACAGCACATGATGATACCGTTCTGACTTTCCCACACTTGAGCGCCCTGGTAAGGGTAGATGGGAAGGACGTCTGCAGAGGGAAATACTTCTCTGTGCAGGTGCTGCTGCAGGTGACGGGGTGCAAGTGGGCGTCTGCTGAGGAACCCCGGCTTCCCAGAAATACACAGTGAAAAACCCTCACTAAATTTTTCTTTCAGGACAATGTACACTACAGATCTTCCTTGACTTACGATGGAGTTACTCCTGATAAACCCATCGTAAGTTGAAAACATTGTAAGTCAAAAATGGATTTAAGGGGCCGGCCCCGTGGCCGAGTGGTTAAGTTCGTATGCTCCACTTTGGTGGCCCAGGGTTTCGTTGATTCTAATCCTGGGTGCAGAGTTGGCACTGCTCTTCAAGCCATGCAGAGGCAGTGTCCCACATGCCACAACTAGAGCGACCCACAACCAAAAATACACAACTATGTACTCAGGGGGGTTTGAAAGGAAAAAGGAAAAATAAAATCTTTAAAAAAAAAAAATGGATTTAATACCCTTACCCTGCTGAACATCCTGGCTTAGCCTAGCCTACTTTAAATGAGCTCAGAACACTTACATTAGCCTGCAGTTGGGCAAATCATCTAACACAAAGTCCATTTTGTAATACAGCGTTGAATGGCTCACGTAACTTATTGAATACCATACTGAAAGTGAAAAACAGAATGGTTGGATGGGTACAGAATGGTTCTAAGTGTATGGGTTGTTCACCCTCGTGATGACGTGGCTGACTGGGAGCTGCGTCTCGCTGCTCCTGCCCAGCATCACGAGGGAGAATCTACCACGTATCACTAGCCTGGGAAAAGATCAAAATTCAAAATTCAAAGTATGATTTTTACTGAATGTTTATCCTTTTTGTATCATCATAAAGTCGAAAAATCTTAAGTTGAACCATTGTAAATTGGGAACTGTCTGTATAATAATAGATCAGGAAGTTGAGAATCTAATCAGGCCACTGTACCCTGTGGAAGGCTAGTGGATGTTGATAGAGCTAGATTGGAGCCATCACTCAGTCAGAATACATTTATTTAGCACCTACTGAGACATTATGGACATAAACATCAAAAGATAACCAAGTTTTCCCCGTGTTTTCAGAGGTAGCAGAGTTTGATTTATAATAGCAAATAATGAGAAGCTGCTGTGTGGAATATTATGCAGCTGTCAAAGTAGACGATTTTAAAGGTAGTAACATGGAAAGAGGTTTGTAATTTATGGAACATGATAAAAAACTGTGCACCCTTAGAGTGATTTTTGTTAGAATAGTGTAATTGTCATTCCTATTTTTGTCACAGTAAAGCACAGGACTCCTGAAATAGTCAGTGTGCATGTCTGCTTCTTCACGAGGTCAGAGGGTTTGAGGGCTGGGACCACAGCTTCCTTGTTCTGTGTCGTGTCTGGTTGCCTAGACTGGATCAGAGCAGAGAGTAATCTTGATTGATTGTGTTTTGAGAATGCAAGTCTAATGAAGTAACAGCTTTTGCAGATAACAATGAACCAAAGAGGAGAGTTCTTTTGCTGTTTAACTGGTCAACATTCAGAGCTTAAACTTTGAACCTGAAGGACAGCAGACAGCTTGTGGTTCTCATGAAAACCCATGTGCTTCTGAAGTACGTGCAGCCGGAGAAGGCCACTGGCACTGTTGTTCTTTTTATCTTCTCAAGTCACGGGGAATCCTCTTGTGTTCAGAGAAGGCCTGGGGATTATCTTGGAGCTTGGAAGACAGCCTTTCAATAGATTATAAAGTGAAAATTCTAATGTGTAAATCTAATTTTTTCTCCTTTTTTCTTCTTAATCAGAATTGTCACCATGCTCCTAAGTCCTTTTAGCTTCAAGACAAAGAAAACGTCGGTAAATTATAAAGTGAAGAATTCAGAGAAGCATTTTTCTCCTTTTGAAATTACAGCTGGACAGCATAAATGTAGTAATTAGGGCAGTCTTTAAAGAGGTGTCTTCTTTCTTTCTTTCTTTTTTTTTTTTTTTTAAAGATTTTATTTTTTCCTTTTTCTCCCCAAAGCCCCCCGGTACGTAGTTGTGTATTCTTCGTTGTGGGTTCTTCTAGTTGTGGTATGTGGGACGCTGCCTCAGCGTGGTCTGATGAGCAGTGCCATGTCCGCGCCCAGGATTCGAACTAACGAAACACTGGGCCGCCTGCAGCGGAGTGCGCGAACTTAACCACTCGGCCACGGGGCCAGCCCCTCTTTATTTTTTTTAAGATTGGCACCTGAGCTGACGTCTGTTGCCAATCTTCTCTTTTGCTTTCTTCTCCCCAAAGTCCCCCAGTACATAGTTGTATACTCTAGTTGTGAGTGTCTGTGGTTGTGCTGTGTTGGACGCCGCGTCAGCATGGCCTGATGAGCGGTGCCATGTCCGCGCCCAGGATCTGAACCAGTGAAACCCCAGGCCGCTGAAGCAGAGCGTGCAAACTTAACCACTTGGCCTCGGGGCCGGCCCCAGGTCTTCATTTCAACATGAGATTTTAGCTTTAGAATTGCTAGGTTTAATATGTCCTTGTGGTATTTCATTTGTCACTTTACAATAAATTTTATATATTGTTTGTCTATTTTAAATCACCTTTTTCCTGGCCCTGTTATCTGTGAGATCATACAAAATATAGTTTACTTTTTCTTTAGATGTCCGTCCTGTTTTTATAACCTAATGAACCTGTTTTGCGAGCTGACATGTAGCCCTCAACAAAGTCAGTTTCTGAACGTTACAGCAACTGAAGACTATGTTGATCCTGTTACGAACCAGACGAAAACAAATGTAATAGAATTGCAGTACTATGTTGGCGAGAGTTTTGCTAATGGTAAGTAAACTTTTAATTCTTCTTCTTCTACAGTTGGTATCAGGACAGTGGATCAAATTGTTTTGTTGTTGTTGTCCTGTCAGCTGTGTGAAATGACAATTTTTAGTTCTGTTGGCCATGAAATGCGAGTTGTTGCTTTGCTTGTATCCTAGAACTTGAGCTACAGGCTGTGGCACAATCTCCTTAAAGTATTTGCTTTAACTGCTTCCCAACTGTAAGTTCCCATATGGGAATTTTTAGTACAGTCGTCCCCCCTTATTCTCGGGGGATGTGTTCCAAGACCCCCACTGCATGCCTGAAACCACAGATAGTACCGAACCCTGTATGTACTATGTTTCTTCCTATACATACATAGCTGTGATAAAGTTTAACTTATAAATTAGATACAGTAAGGGATTAACAGCAATAACTAATAGTAAAATAGGACAATTATAGCTATGCAGTAATAAAGTTATATGAATGTGGTCTCTCTCTCAAAATATCTTATTGTACTGTACTCACCCTTCTTGTGGGGATGTGAGATGGCACAGTGCCTGTGTGATGAGATGAAGTGAGGTGAATGACTTGGCATTGTGATGCAGCAAATTTTCTACATAATATTTTCAGACCATGGTTGACCGCGGGTAAGTGAAACCAGGGAACGTGAGACCTCAGATAGTGAAACTGTGGATAAGGGGGGACTACTGTATGTGCACCTTTACTTCTGTACATTTTAGAGACCATTGGAACTTTGGTTCTAGTGGACGTGAACTGTGTAGCTTCATGAGTTACTGCGAGACTGAGGAGCAGGGGTGGAAGGGAGAAGTAGCTGGCAGAGGAGAGGAGATTTCGACTATGAAGAAGCAGATCACCGTAAGGGAAAGGAAGCAGGTAGAACAAACGGGAGAAAGGGTAACCCCAACAATTAGAAATCATAGAACAATCTGGAAAAGACCATATAATGCTTGTTGAAAATGATTGAAATGAAGGAACTCTGAAAGAATAGAACACTAGGGAAAAAGAACAGATTAGAAATAGAACCAACTGGATCTATTAATGAGAAATCGTCATTTAAGTGGACTAAAAGATAAACAGCAGATTAGACAAAGCTGAATAAAGAATATGCCCAAGATCAATCTAAAATAAGAGAAAAAGAATTCAGCGAAGTTGTTGACTATAAAAGCAATATACAAATTTAATTGTAATGATCAGTTAAAAATGTAATAGAAAAAATTTTAATAGAAAAAAGATCCCATTTACAAAAGCAATAAAAAGTAAAGTTCCTAGGACTAAACCTGCCGAAAGATGTGACCTAAAAGACAACCTGACTGATGGAGAGAGATCATTCTGTCTAGAAACAGGACTGTGCATGTGGAAAGTTGATACATACCAGGTGTATTGTTACATCGTTAAGGGAAAGGGTGGGCTGGTTGACTAGCGGAGTGAGGAAATTATTATGTTCATCTAGTTTTTATTTTTCCATATCATACTAAAAATGCATAGATTAAAAATCCTAATTTTGGAAATATTTAGGAGTAAATATAGAAGACCTTTATGACTTACGTGTAAGGAAGGCTTCTAGACAAGAGAGGAAAGGCAGAAACCATAAGTGAAAAGGGTTATAAATATAAATCAGTATCTAGAGAAATCACTGAAATGCAGATTAACAGTAAGCTACCATTTCACACATCAGATTGCCGCAAATTAAAAAGTTGTCAATTCCAAATATTGGTGAGGATGTGGAGCAATAGGAATGTCAATATACTGTGCCACTGGTAACCATAACTTGGTGTGAGTGTTTGAAAACCATTAGAAAAACTATTTTGCATTACCTGGTAAAGTTGGAGATAAATATACTCTCATTCTAGAAATTCCACGTATAGATGCTTGCCTTCAAGAAATCTTAATGCATAGAAACAGGGAGACCATTTAAAAACATTCATTGTAGCATTTTTGTGATCATGAAAAATTGGAGATGTCAAGGGAATGAGAAGACAAGCACATACTGGGAGAAAATATTTACAAAAAGACATCTTATAAATGAGTATTATGCAAAATATATGAAGAACTCTTAAAACTCAATGATAAGAAAGCAAAGAGCCCAATTAAAAATGGACAAAAGACCTGAACAGACACCTTACCAAAGAAGGCATATGGGTGGCAAATAAGCATATGCAAAGATGCTTGACATCATGTGTCACTAGGGAATTCCAAGTTGAACAACAATGAGATATCAGTGCGTACCTAATAGAATGACCAAAATTAAAAACACTGACAGCACCAGATGCTGGTGAGGGTGTGGAGCCACAGGAACTCTCATCCGTTGCTGGTGGGGATGCATAATGGTACGGCCACTTTGGAAGACAGTTTAGCAATTTCTTAGAAAACTAAAAGTACTCTTACCATACAATCCATCAGTCATGCTCTTTGGTATTTACCCCAAAGAGTTGAAAATGTTTGTCCACACAAAAACCTGAACATGCATGTTTATAGCATCTTTATTCATAATTGCCAAAACTTGGAAGCGACCAAGATGTCCTTGAATAGGTGAATGGATAAACTGTGGTAAATCCTGACAATCGAATATTGTTCAGCGCTAAAAATAAGAAACTTTAATAAATGAAAGATGCCAATCTGAAAAGGCTACAGACTCTATGATTTCAACCATAAGACATTTGGAAAAGGCAAAACTGTGGAGACAGTAAAAAGATCAGTGGTTGCCAGGGGTTGCGGGGAGAGAGGAATGACTAGGAGGAGCACAGAGGATCTTTAGGGCAGTGAAACTATTTGATACTATAATGGTGGGTACATGTCATACATTTGCCAAAACTCATAGAATGTACAACACCTAAAGTGAACCGTAAAGTAAACTATGGACTTTGGGTGATGATGATGTGTCGGTGTTGGTTCATCGATTGTAATAAATGTACCACTCTGGTGCTGTTGATAGTTGGGAGGTTGTGCTTGTGTGGAGGCAGAGGTTATATGGGAACTCTGTACTTTCTGCTCAGTTTTCCTATGAACCTACCACTGCTCTAAAAAATAAAGTCCATTTTAAAAAACAAAAATTAAAAAAATTGGAGACACCAAATGCTAATTAAGAGGAGAATGGGTAACTATATTGGAGCATAGTCATAGTCTATGATGGAATACTTAAAACCGTTAAAATGTATGAGTTAGAATTATGTCAGTCATGTGAATGACTCTTAAAAAATATTGACTGAAAATAAATACAGAAAACGTATATAATGTTTATATTAAACAGTATGTATTTATGGATACAGTATATCATAAAAGTACACAAACATGCATGGGAAAGATAAACATCAAATTCAAGATTGGTTATATTGAAGAAGGGGGGATGCTCGTAGCAAGGGGCAGTCAGGGGGCTTCACCTGTATCTATAGTGTATTTTTTAAACTATTGAGGCAACTGGTGTAAAATAGTAATATTGATATAGATGGATGAGTAAATGAGAATTATTGTCCATATTTTCTGAATGCTTGAAATATCTAATAAAAAAAAAAAAACCTTGAAAACCAAATGGTGAGATGGAAGATATGAGGGAATTACCCAGGAAACAACATAGAATTATAAAGATCTGGAAATCATTAAAGAAGTGATATGTGGGATGAAGTAAGAAACTCCAGAAAAAGAAAAGAGAGCTAGGGAGAGACAACAAGCAAAAGGATAATGGCTGAGGACTTCCCAGAATGGATGAGAGATGAATCCTCAGAGTTAGGAAAAGATAATGAATCCTTAAGCCAGATAAATTAAAAAGAAATAAAATATACAAAAATCAGTTTTATTTCTATACACTTGCAATGTACAATCTAAAAGTGAAATTAAGAAAAAATTTCCTTTTACAATAGTATCAAAAAGAATAAAATACTTAGGAATGAATTTAACAAAAAGTGTAAAACTTATACTCTAAAAACTATAACACATTATTAAAAGAAATTGAAGAGAATCTTAATAAATGGAAAGACATCTCACGTGCATGAATCAGAAGACTTAATATTGTTAAGATGGCCGTACTGCCCAAATTCATCTACAGATTCCGTGCAAACCCTATCAGAATGCCAAGTGACTTCTTTATAGAAATTGACAGGCCTTGATTCTAAAATTCACTTGCAATTGCAAGGGATCCAGAATAGTCAAAACAATCCTAAAAAAGAAGAGCAAAATAGGACTCATTCCCAATTTCAACACTTACTATCAACCAATGGAAATCCAGATGGCATGGTATTGGAATAAGGATAGGCATATAGGACAATGAGGTAGAATTGAAAATAAACCAACATGTCTATGGTCATCTGATTTTTGACAAGGATGGCAAAACTATTCAATGGGAAAAGAATAGTCTTTTCAACAAATAGTGCTTGAACAACTGGATAGAGAAAGAAGTTGGACCCTTACACCACAACAGATACAAAAATTAATTTAAAATGAATCAAAGACCTAAATGTAATAGCTAAAACTAGAAAACTCTTAGAAGAAAACATAGGGATAAAACTTCATGACCTTGATTTGGCAATGGATTCTTGGATATGACAGCAGAAACATGAGCAACGAAAGAAAACAATAGATCTGTTGGACTTGATCAAAATGAAAAACTTTTCTGTTTCAAAGGACACCAAGAAAAGGCAAGAATATTTGTAAATCATGTATTTAACAAAGGATTTGTATCTAGAATATGTAAAGAATTCTTTAACTCAATATTAAATAGATAACTGAATTAAAAATGGGCAAAGGATCTGAATAGACATTTCTTTAAGGAAGTGATACAAATGGCCAATAAGCACATGAAAAGATGCTTGAAAGCATTAGTAATCAGGGAAATGCAAATCAAAACCACAGTGAGATACCAATTCACACCCCTTAGGACAGCTAGAAGCAAAAAGTCAGATAAAAACAGGTTTTGGCGAGGATGTGGAGGAATCGTTGGGACCTTCATACACTGCTGATGGGAATGAAAAATGGTGCAGTCACTTTGGAAAACAGTCTGGCAGTTCCTGAAACAGTTAAACATAGAGTTACCATATGACCCAGCAATTCTGCTCACAGGAGAAATAAAAACATATGTCCACACAAAACCTGTATACAAATATTTATAGCAGCATTATTCATAATAGCCCAAAGGTAGAAACAACCTAGATATCCATCAACTGATATATAGATAAACAAAAGGTGGTATATCCAGACGATGGAATATTATTCAGCCATAAAAAGGAATGAAGTACAGATACCTGCTACAACATGGATGGCCCTTGAAAACATCATGCTAAGTGAAAGAAACCAGTCACAAAAGACTACATGGTATATGATTCCATTTATCTGAAATGTGCAAAATAGGCAAATCTAGAGACAGAATTAGATTAATGGTTGCTTAGGGGTTGAGGAGATAAGGGAGCATTAGCCAAAGGATACAGAATTTCTTTTTTTAAGGTGATAAAAATGTTCTAAAATTGACTGTCATGATGGTCACATATATCTGTGAATATGCTAAAATCTATTAAATTGTAACTTTAAATAGTGAATTGTATGGTATGTGAATTATATCTCAATAGAGCTGTTAAAAAGAAATCCATACCTAAATATAGCTTAGAACAACTGTAAAACTCCAAAGACAAGTATCTTAAAAGCAAGTAGAAAAAAGGTACAAATCACTTCAAAAGAATGACATTTGGAGATTTCCTTCCAGCAATGATAGAGGGCAGAAGGCAATGGAATAACCACAGTTCTAAAGAAAATAACTATCCCTCTAGCTACACTGTCTTCCTAGAGTGAGGGCAAGATGGTGAATTACAAGTGCCTCCTTCAGGTTTAGGGGAGGAATGTCATGGGAAGTTTCTGACAAGCAGGGCTATATGGGGCCCATTACCACTCCTTCCTTATGTGCAAAATGTTGTTGACATTATCCTTATTCAGTGTGTCTTAACGTGTACTAAACTAAAACCAAAAAAGAGAGTAGTATTAGGTTCATTCAGATGTGACCCTGCCCTAAAACCAGTCTTCCCCTGTAAGTTCCAGAATTCTCTAGCAGTATAATTTCCTGCCACAGAAGTTTTCTGGAACCAGCTTCATTGACTGAAGAGGCACGAAGGTTCTTAGCTTCTCCTTCCCCAGTCTTAGTGTGCTCTTCTGTATGGTGGGGTAACACTTTTCCCAGCTGTTGCCAGCTGCGTGGCATGACAGGAGCCTTTCCTGTCTGTGTTTTACATTTAAGTTAGCTGGAATCTGGCCCAGCATGTTAATTGCAGGGTGACAGGCCGGTTTCAGGGGTGATCTGCCTTCCTGCCCTTAGTAGTTACTGTCCCGCGTTCCAGCCTGTGGCTTCTGATTGCAGGGTGTATGGGTTTCCGAGGTCCTGTTGGAGGGGGCTTTTGTAAGATCTGGCTGTGAGGTGAAGCAGCATGGTGTCCAGTTTTTCCTTTGTTCCTCTGCTAGCCATGTACAACGCGTGCAGGGATGTGGAGGCCCCCTCAAGTAACGACAAAGCCCTGGGAATCCTGTGTGGGAAGGAAGCCGAAGCCTGCAATGCCACCAACTGGATCGAGTACATGTTCAATAAGAACAACGGCCAGGCACCCTTCACTATCACACCCATTTTTTCAGGTAGGGATAAAGACTCCCGAGTTTGGTGTATTTGGGATTTTTTTTTTAAAGCCCAGGAACCTTAAACTGCAGTAGGAAGATAAATTCAGGTAACTAGTTCCTGGAGTTTCCCTCCGATGAGAGAGGTAACTGGAGCATTTAATTTCTCCTGCCCCTGGTTAATTTAGGGGCTGCAAGTGGGATCGGAGGAGGAAGAAGACTTGCCTTCACGTATTGCTGCGTAATTGAAAGAATAGCTGGGTTTTTTTTTTAAATGGCTGAAAACCATTACAAAGACCTTTTCAGGAGCTCTGCAATAGCATTAGACTAGCTCCTCGATGGTGATAAGACACGATTGGAGGTTTACCTTGGAATGTGATGTACTCTGATCTCAGTGACAAACTGCTCAGAGTTGTTAAAATAACTTAAAATTTTACAGGACTAAGCGGCAAAAGATCATTTGATCATATAGAAACCTCTAGTCCTTTCTGTTCTTCTGGTTGTGTTATATTATTTTGGAGTGCTTATCATTGGGTTTAAATACCATTTAATACAAACCTGGTAGTGTTTTTTTAATTGAGATACTCCCTCATCACAATCCTCCCTGCAGACCTTCCAGCCCATGGGATGGAGCCCATGAACAATGCCACCAAGGGCTGTAACGAGTCTGTGGACGAGGTCACGGGGCCGTGCAGTTGCCAGGATTGCTCAGTGGTTTGTGGCCCCAAGCCCCAGCCCCCGCCTGCTCCTGCTCCCTGGAGAATCTTGGGCCTGGACGCCATGTATGTCATCATGTGGACCACCTACACGGCCTTTTTGCTCATGTTCTTTGGAGCATTTTTTGCCGTGTGGTGCTACAGGTAAGGAGTTTTGTTTATCCTCTGGGGCGAGAAGAGCAAAATTACCGCACAGCACTTTCAGCTTCCACTTGTAGTCCTTGGTGAATGAGAACAGAAAGCCAATATCTGCATGCTTATGTCCTGCAACTAGTAAACGGTCAAAGGCCTATGTAGACATTTAAACACTTGAAGTGGGTTTCATTGATTTATTCAAAATGATGTGATTTAAAGCACTGTGCATTAACCACCCGTTCTTTAACGGAAGGTCTTATAAGCTGAATCTGGTTCAAATCTATTTAAACGCAAGACTATAGTCCTTTTAGATATTTGCATCTTGAAAAAAACAGTTTTTTTAACTTTTTATTTTGAAATAATTGTAGACTTACCAAAAAGGTACAAAAGTTTTTATATATATTTATATATATCTTTTACCCAACTTCCCTTAATGTTACAGCTTACATCACCCATTGTATATAATGATCAAAACCATGAAAATAACATTTGTGTAATACTTTTAGCTAAACCGTGGACTTTATTCACATTTAATGCTCCTTTTCTGTTTCAGAACTCCACATCACATTCACATTTTGTATTTTATTGGTCTCCTCCAGTCTGGGGTAGTTCCTCAGTCTCACCTTGTCTTTTATGGCCTTGACACTTTTGATGAGTACTGGTCAGTTATTTTGTAAAATGCCCCTGGATTTGGCTTTATCTGATATTTTCTTATGATTAGAATGAGGTTATGTGTTTTTGACAAGAATATCACAGAACTGATGTTTCTTTCTCTTATATCAGTATATCACATCAAGGGGCACGTGATCTCACTGTGTCTTTACTGGTGATGTTAACCTTGGTCACTTGGTTGAAATGGTGTCTTCTGGCTTTCTCCGTTGTAAAGTTACTATTTCTCCCTTTGGAGTTGATAAATATCTTAGAGGAGACACGTTGGGACTACGCTAATAGCTTGTTTCTCCTCAAAGTGTCACTCTCTGATTCTAGCATCCATCAGTGGATCTTATCTGCAGCAGTTACTACTGTGGTGTTTGATGGTGATTTTGGATTTCCCTCATTCCTTCTATGTTTACTGATTGGACTTACTCTATACAGAGAGTTATCCCTGCTTCCCTACTTATTATTTATTCAATTATATTTACATAATGGACTTTTTTTTTTTTAATTCTGTGGGCTCTATCCAATAGTGTCATTTATTTTGTTTCTCAGATTTTCCAGTTTTGACCATTGGGACCACCTTCTTGTATTTTTTCTTTTTAACATAGCCTCACCTTTCTCAAGCACATTCTTATTTTTTGGAATCACAAGATATTCTAAGCTCATTTGGTATTTTTATTGCTCCAGCCCTGGAGTAGACCTCTTCTGCAAGGAGACTTGATTCCTTTTATTGGAAAATGGTATTTAGAAGCCAAGATCTAGGGGCCAGCCCAGTGGCCGAGTGGTTAAGTTCATGCGCTCCACTTCGGTGGCCCAGGGTTTTGCCGGTTCAGATCCTGGGTGCCGACGTGGCACTGCTCATCAGGCCATGCTGAGGCGGCGTCCCACACAGCACAACCAGAAGGACTTACAACTAGAATATACAACTATGTACTGGGAGGCTTTGGGAAGAAGAAGAAAAAAAGATTGGCAACAGATGTTAGCTCAGGTGCCAATCTTAAAAAAAAAAAAGAAACCAAGATCTAAGCATTAGATATGCTCATTGCTACTCCAATATAGTGTTTACTGTGTTTTTAAAGGACCTAAATGTTTTAAATATAAATGAGGGCTCCAAGGTGAAATTATCCTTTAATTAATTTGTTTTTTTATTTTTTGTTTGTTTTGGAGGAAGATTAGCCCTGAGCTAACTACTGCCAGTCCTCCTCTTTTTGCTGAGGAAGCCTGGCTCTGAGCTAACATCCGTGCCCATCTTCCTCTAGTTTATACGTGGGACGCCTACCACAGCATGGCTGCCAAGCAGTGCCATGTCCGCACCCGGGATCCGAACCAGCGAACCCCGGGCCGCCGAGGAGAAGCGGAACGTGTGAACTTAACCGCTGCGCCACCGGGCCGGCCCCTAATTAATTTGTTTTTTTAATCCCTTCTTAAATTTTCTCCTGAGACTGGTGAGCAGAGGGACCCAGAGCAAGGAAACTTAGGGGAAAGGAGGCAGCAATTAGGGAGGAAGAAAACAGGGTGAGGAAGGAAGCTTGTAAGGGGATGATGGGAATGTCAGAGCAGCCTCATTACGTTGAAGGCCACAGTACTACTTATATGCTTTTATTTTTCAGAAAACGATATTTCGTCTCCGAGTACACTCCCATTGATAGCAATATCGCTTTCTCTGTGAATGCCAGTGACAAAGGTAGGCACGTTTGTGCTTAATTAAAGGGTTAGGATTATGTAGGCATGAGAGTCCCCCACAAACGTTTATGCGCCTGTTCTGGGAGAGGCAGTCTGCTGGTGCCCAGGACACGGGTGCGATCAAGACAGACAGGGTCCTTGCCTTTGGGGGGTGGCAGATCAGGACCAAGCAGTTAATAAGAGCAAGGACTAACCCCGGCTAAGCGCTGCGGGGGCGCGCAGGCCACGGCCGGGAGCAGGAGAGCTTGCGGGGAGCTGCTCTGGAGAGAGTGCTCAGAGACTCTGCCTTTCAGAGGCCTGTGTGTGAGCGCCCGTCCTCTGCGGGGTGGGCACGCGGTCGTGGGCAGGCGAGAAGGGTGGCTTCCAATGCAGACAGGTAGCTGAGGGCGGGCGAGGGTGAGGGGCTCGCGCTCGGCCGGGGTGGGCGCCGTTCCCGCCACGTGCAGCCGCCGCTGGTGCTGCCCTGCTCCACTGCGGCGCGGCCTGGCTCCTAACTGCGCCGCCTTCCTCCCCGCTCTTCCAGGGGAGGCGGCCTGCTGCGACCCGCTCGGGGCGGCGTTCGAGGGCTGCTTGAGGCGGCTCTTCGCGCGCTGGGGCTCTTTCTGCGTCCGAAACCCCGGCTGCGTCGTCGTCTTCTCCCTGGCCTTCATCGCCGCGTGTTCCTCAGGCCTGGTGTTCGTCCGGGTCACCACCAACCCAGTGGACCTCTGGTCCGCCCCCAGCAGCCAGGCGCGCCTGGAGAAAGAGTACTTCGACGCGCACTTCGGGCCCTTCTTCCGCACGGAGCAGCTCATCATCCGGGCCCCACACGGCCACGTGCACACGTACGAGCCGTACCCCTCGGGAGCCGACGTGCCCTTCGGCCCTCCGCTCGCCTTGGAGGTTCTGCACCAGGTAGTGTGCTCTGTGCAGAAGTCAGTGCCGGGGGGTGGGGGGTTGTGGCTTTTACACACTGACCTGTTCTACTTGGTGAGGGTTTGGGCGGAATGTAGTGGTGTATCTTGAAAATCTTAACTGTAAAAAGTGAGTGATGGGTGTTGAACCTAATGAAAAATTTACTGTAGACCACTTTTGTATTTGCTTCGTATAGTAGGTCTTGCTTCTTCCTTGAAATTGAGATGAGTGGTTCTTTGTTGAAGCAGAATGTATTCATAATTCCCCCTTAGGAACTTAGGAAGTTTTTCCCTTGGTAACTCAAAAGTAGTGTGCTAGGACGCAAAGGAATGGAGCCACTTATGCTGTCCTGGGCCCTTGGCGGGAGCTGCTGGATCGTTGCTGATCCTGCCCGCAGAAGTGCATTTATCGTTCCCTGAATGTGGGCCCCCGGCCTGCATTTGCTGAGCGGTGCCTTTGGAACAAGATCCGTCCCATTCTCTTACACAGGCCTTTAGACCTTTGCATTCTCCCTTGTCATGCTTGCCCTGGAGAACTGTGTCTGTGAATAAACTTCATCCCACTTACTTTTTAATAAACGGTTGCACAGTCACGTGGCTTTTCCTTTAAACGTTGCTTTTGCTTACAGAAAGTCTCATATCTTGAAAAACATCAAAATGGTTCCAAGACTTTAATAGAATCTTTTCTCTACTCATGCCTGTCTGTTGCTTTTTCCCAATTTGTTGCAAAAGGTGCACAACATAGTCATTTAGTTCCAGGAGCATATTCTCTATTAGAAGATACAGGAATATACATACATAATTGTAGTATGGAGCAAGGCAGTGGGTTAATTATGGGTGAGGGGGAGTGTCAGGAAGACCAGGCAAATTGTTCCAGTCTCCCCTCTGTGGCCCTCTTGGTCACTGCTGGAGACAAGTGGGAGGAAAGATGTTCGAGTGCCCTGCACTGAGCTCTGTCCTGGTAATGGTGTCACCTCCCTGTCTCTCTGGATGCCTCTAAGCAAGGTCTGCATCCCAGTAGGCTGTTCTCTAAGAGTGGCTTCTGGGCCATCAGATACTCCACCATAGTGTGCCTGGTCCTCTACCCTGTCTCAGGAAGGATTGTCCCCAAATACTCTTTATTTTCTGACCCTCAGGGCAATAATGGTTAATCAAAATCTGAGAGGAATCTGGTGTGTTTCTGGGTTTGTTTATTTTTCAAATCTTCTTTCAGGTTCTTGACTTACAAACAGCCATCGAAAACATTACTGCATCTTATAACAACGAGACTGTGACACTTCAAGACATCTGCTTGGCCCCTCTCTCACCATATAACAAGAACTGCACCATTATGAGTGTGTTAAATTACTTCCAGAACAGCCATTCCATGCTGGACCACAAAGTGGAGGACGACTTCTTTGTGGAAGCGGATTACCACACGCACTTTCTGTACTGTGTCCGGTACGTGGCAGGAGACAGTCATTCGGTCATCCCACCCATGTCTGCACAGTTGCTGTCGCTGCTCACTGTTGTAGGTACCAGACCCCCAGCAGTGAGCAAACAACAGGACTTTGGCCTGCAAAGCTTACGTCGCGATGGAGGGAGACAGCCCTGAACAAATAGATGCGTGCCTGAATGGCAGGCAGAGCTGAGTGCCGTGGAGAGAAGGAAGTGGGCAAGGAGACGAGTGCAGCGGGGTGCGCTGCGTCAGCCGGGTGGAGACCTGCTCAGGGGAAGGGAGGGAGGGAGCCGAGGCGTATCGGAGCAAAGAGTAGACAAGCAGCAAGTCCAGAGGCCCTGGGATGGGAGCCTTCATGGTGTGTAATCGAGGAACAGCTGGTACCAGTCAGCCTTGAACCCATGCCTGGATTGAGAACACACAGTTATTATCTACCACACCACCCCCAAGTTTTTTTGAGCTGATTTCCTAGTAAAAATAGAAGCCTATAGTGCTTTTTCATGTCTTTCAAATATAAATTTATAGCATGATGCTGAATTGTTTTTAAAACATGCAGCATCCCCTGGAGGGGCGGGGGCAGGATTGCTGTGCCCTTTAGATTGGAGGGCACTGCAGCCCCTTCCTGTGGGAGATGTGTCTAGCTGAGCAGGGTGCGTTTATGACTTGAATGAGTCACAGAGAAGCTGTGCTGGTGATCTGAGGTGACCTTGAGGCTTTCCCCGTAGCAGGAAGAGCAGCCTACACTGGACAGGCCTCCTGCTGTTCCTAAACACCTGGAGACAGTGCTTCAGCCAGTCAGACAACCACCATGGCTGTTTCTTTATCACAGGAACAGAGAAATTATTTCTTGTCAGCTCTGAGTGTGCTGCTCAACTAACCACGTTTCAAGAGCTGAGCTCTCTGACTAATGGTCCAGTTTGGTGACCTTAAGTTCTATTTTTGTTACTGCAATGTGACTCTTCAGGTGCTTGGACTGTGTTTACTCTAGTTCGAGGAAGTCCCCTCTAGAAACTGAACTGTGCCCGTAAAACAATAAGTGTGTGACCGTAAACCCTAAACCAATGTTCTCCACAGGGTGGGTGGGACGGGAGCCACTGGACAATTTGAAAAGAAAATGTAACGTTATTTAATTTATCTATTTAAAGAAAAAAGCTATTTACTTTTTGTTGTTTTCCAAAATAAAATTCAGCGGAATTCGGGCGGTGGGGGAGGAGCATGAGGCTTGGGTTCTGATGAGGGGGAGAGTGGTCCAGCAGGGGTGGAGACGCTGCTGTAGGCAGCTCCGCTCCTGCTTGGCAGGGGTCTGTGTCGGTGTGTGGTTACACTTGTGTATCTCCAGCTTTCACCTCCCCCCTCACCCTCCCACTTTTCCTGGGCTTTCTCCCCCGGAGGTCCTGCAGGAACGGTGGACCCAGCCCGTCCATTACCAAGCGTGGACCTGCTTTTTTCCCCATAGCCCCTGTCTCGTGTGGTGGCATCCACATTTCCCAGTTACTCAAACTTGAGGCTGTCTCCCTGAATTCTTCTTCATCCTCACCCTCCCCATGTAATTCGTTGTGGATTATAACCTCTGGATGAGCTCTCCAATCCGTGATGTGGTGGCAGAGACCCATGTGTGTGGGATGGCGGGACTTGGTTTCTGGCTGCAGCCGTGCAGCCTGTTTGACGGGAGCAGGTGGCCTCCGGGGCCTGATCCCATCAGCCACTGGCTCTGAGGGGCAGTGGTTTGGTTTGTTGCAAGAACCTCCATAAGTGCGCAGCAGAATGCTGGCTTAGGATCTGTCATAAAACGCTGGTTGTGTGTCTTCACTGCACTGCTGGTGGTCCCTTGCATGGGCCATTGCACGTACCTCCTGGCTGGTCTCCCTGCTTCCCTTTCTTTCCCACCTGCAGACCTCCTTCCTCTTGGCCTGCTGAGTCACCTTGTAAAACAGCTCATGACCCCTGTCCCCCAATCTCTAATTGTTCCCCAGTGCCGACAGGATAAAGGTCCAAACTACTCAGGGCAGTACTGAATCCTTTTGTTCGGTGTCCGTCGCCCTCTCCCGCCCCGTGCCCTCCCTCGGAAGTCCCCCGCTGTATGGGTACCGCATGCTCTAGACACAGGACTTCTTCTTGTTCCTCAAACCACCGTCCTCTTGCTTTCCTCTCTCGAGTGCCTGTTCTCGCCCTTTCTTCTTCCCCCACACTTGTCGTTGCATGGAACACGCTCATTGCCCCCCTCCCTGGGGAATTCTCCCCCAGCCCAGAGATCTGGTTCTGTACAGGTCTTTTTGGCGACAGTTTTCCCCATGTATTAGTTGCTCCGTCCTCTGTGCTCTATGCACATGTGATACTCAGTGTTGTGAGCTCCCAAAGGCAAGTGCTGAACTGTGTTATTCACTTAAGGAACCTCAGGGCCCACATTGTGCTGAGAATATAATCAGCCTCACGAACTGTTGATTGTAAACGTTTAGGTCTCTGTGTGTCTTAGGTTTGTTCTAACTGGAGGTGTTTTCTACACTTCTTGGCAGGGCTCCTGCCTCCCTCAATGATACGACTTTGCTCCACGATCCTTGTCTGGGCACGTTCGGTGGACCCGTGTTCCCGTGGCTCGTGTTAGGGGGCTATGATGGTAAGTAAGAGAAGCTTTCACTTTTCCTGCTAGATTAAGTAGTTTGGGTTCTGTCATTAGCAGTCAAGTGGTAATTATGCAGATTTCATAAATTGAACAGTCTTATTGATTCCCTTTTTCTTCAATCTCAAACATAATAATTTTCCTTTGGCTTTGGGTTTGGGTTGTGTTCTGAACTTAAAAGGAGTGGATGGTGTTAGCCTTTTTTGTGTCACACTTTGGGGA
Source organism: Equus quagga (assembly GCF_021613505.1). Taxonomy (NCBI): domain Eukaryota; kingdom Metazoa; phylum Chordata; class Mammalia; order Perissodactyla; family Equidae; genus Equus; species Equus quagga. The sequence goes on along the minus strand of NC_060275.1, from coordinate 55,546,761 downwards.
GCTGTCGAAATCCAAGGGCGTTTCCCCAGAATAATGCAATTGTGCACATCCACATCATATGTTGTTCAGCTCCAAGGAGTTCATGGAGCCCTTGAAGCTTGTCTCTAGAGCCCCCAGGGAGTCCATGGAGCCCAGGCTGAGAACCCCTGTAATGAGGAAGAGAGAATATGTGAGATAGGCGAAAAGAGAAATAAAGTTGATGGATTTTTTTCCTAAACCAGTTGGTTAAGAATTCAGACACTTTTCTAGTGGAGGAGCTGTCGGTTTGCTCTTTGCTGGCTCCTGTAGCACCGTGGAACAGACTGTGCCACCTACGCTGGGGTAGTGATTCATGTGACAAGTTTGGAGTCTGAAGCCTACTTATAGACAGCTCAACCGGTTTTTACCCCAGCTCAGTGAAGAGGTCAAAGAGATATTCTCCTCACCCAGTGGGAGGGGAGAAGTTTGATCTGTGCTTAAATCTTATTCTACCTCCTATAATAAAACGTCGTTTCTGATTGGTGGGGAAAAGACTGTCACCAACTGGCTAGTCACAGCCATCAAAGTTAAACTTGATGACCTTATTCCTTCCACCAAAATAAGTTCCACATGGATCAAAGATTTGAAACATGAGAACTAAAACTATTAAAGAACTAGAAGAAAATACAGGAGGAATTTTTAAAAATAATTTTAAAATGGACAAGGCATTTCTAAGCAAGACACAAAACTCAGGAGCCACAAAAGGAAGTACTGATGAATTTGACTACTTAAGAATTTTAAACTCCTGTGTGGAGAGCAAACATCATCAAGTTAAAAAAAAAAAACCCAACAAACTGGACAAACAAAGTAGATTACATAGCAGACAGCATTTCCTTAAGGATAAAGAGCTCTTTTGGAAAAAAGAAAAGGTCAGCAACCCAAAAGAAAAGTGGGCAAAGCTGTATGAAAGTTAACAAAAGAACTACAAATGGCTCTTAGTTATGTGGGGAAATGCCCTGCCTCTCCCTGATTAGTGAAACGCATCGTGCTTCAGTCTTTCTGCCTAACAGGTGGGCAGAGACCCAGGAGTCGGACAGGCCCTGTTGGTGAGAGCACGGGAAACAGCCTTGCTGGGAGAAGTGTCGACTGGTTACCAGAATTGAGCTCCAGGGAGGCAGGGGTGTTTCTCTCTGTTCCCTGATGTGTTCACAGTTCCTAAATAATGCCTGGCGCCAAGTAGGTCTCCGTAAATACTTTGCTGAGTAAAGGAATGAAAGATAGGACAGCCTCCTTGGAGAGCAGTTTGGGAGAATCTGTCAAAATTAAAAAGGCACATGCTTTTTGATTCAGTGGTTGTACTTGTAAGAACTGAGTCTACAAAGATGCATTTACACATTAAAAATCTAAAAAAATTGCAAAAATATCCATCAATTGGAGATGCGTTAAATTATGCAAGAAAATATCATACAGCAGAGAAAAAAATAAGGAAGCTCTTTCTGTACAAAAGCAGAGCAGTCTCAAGATACAAATTGTGCATAAAACAATTATATGCATAAAATGTACAGAATAATACTTTACTATTTGCGTAAATAAGAAGGAAAGGGTAAGAACATGATGTGTTGGCTGGTTCATGTGCGGAGCTTCTCTAGAAAGACTCACAGGTGGTCACAGCGTGGGGAGGGGAGCCCAGAGGGTGGAACAGGACTGAGGATGACAGAGGCTTCGCTCAACACCTTTCTGCTCTGAAATTTTTTTTTTTTTTTTTTAAAGATTTTATTATTTCCTTTTTCTCCCCAAAGCCCCCCGGTACATAGTTGTATATTCTTCGTTGTGGGTTCTTCTAGTTGTGGCATGTGGGACGCTGCCTCAGCGGGGTCTGATGAGCAGTGCCATGTCCGCGTCCAGGATTCGAACCAACGAAACACTGGGCCGCCTGCAGCAGAGCGTGCAAACTTAACCACTCGGCCACGGGGCCAGCCCCTCTGCTCTGAAATTTTTACCATGCATGTGCTGTGTTGTTAAAAAGAAAAGCTACTGTTCCTGAATGATAGCTGTGCCTACCTCAGATAGAGAATCAGTTTTATTCATTAACTGAACTGCATAGACACTATTTCCGTGAACCCCTTTTTTGTTCTTCGAGCACAGGGATGTAAGTTGAGATCCCCAGTGAGAAATCAGTCACCTAGCTATCAGCAATTGCCTCCTGCCATTGAACTAATTTTCTGCATGCTTGTACTCCTTTTAACATCACGTTTTTCCTTTTTAGATCAAAACTACAATAACGCCACAGCCCTTGTGATTACCTTTCCTGTCAATAATTACTATAACGATACGGAGAAGCTCCAGAGGGCTCTGGCCTGGGAAAGAGAGTGAGTTCCTCACGGGGTCTAAACCTCTGTCCTTGTGTTGTGGGAACCTGGACGCTAACAGAAAGCGCTTAAACTTCATTCAGCTAAACTAACCAGCATCAGATCTAAGTTACATCATGTTTTTCACTTGGTGCTAGTGATGCTAAGAAAAAAAATCTGTAAATGAATTTACCTATAAAGATTGTTTGAACAGCTATCCCTGCACAAGAATGCAAAAGTGTTTACGCAGAAGTGTTCCTTGCGTCATTTTCTAACAGCAGAAACTGGGGGCGACCTGAATGTACTTTAGTAAAAGGCAGGGACAGTAGAAAAGTATGCAGTCATTAGAAGTAGGCCAGTAACCCCCCAATGTGTGCTTCCTTAGCTGTCCGTCTCTGTGGGAGGCCTAATGCCCGCACTGTGGGCCTGGGTTTGTCAACTTCTGCGACTTTGAAGACAAGTGGCTAGGTGCATACGGGTTTGTGATTGTTATGTATTCTTGATGGGCTATTCCTTTTATCATTAAATTAAATCTCTCTTTACCTTATTAAAAAAAATAGGCCAATAAGTGGTTCAAGATGTATTAAATAAAAACTATAATCAGTGTGTTTAGGTAAATATATGCTATCGATGCTGTCCATGCCCAGAAAAAATAGCAAGCAAATAACTTGGGAAATTGTTAATTGTTAGTAACCTCTAGAGAATGAAGAGAGAGGACAGAGGGGACTTTGACTCTACTTTATACCCTTCAGTCCTTTTTTTTCAACAGCTTCGTTGGGGTATAATTCATACATGATACATTTCACCCATTTAAAGTGTACGATTCAGTAGCTTTTAGTATATTCACAGATAGGTGCAACCATCACGACAGCCAATTTTAGGGCATTTTCTTTACCTCCAAAAGAAACCCCATATCTTTTAGCTGTTACCCCTTCTCCTTTCATCGTCCCACCTCCCAGCCCTGCACAACCACTGATCTACTTTCTGTCTCCATGTGTTTTCCTCTTCTGGATTTTTATGTGAATGGAGTCATATATGTGGACTTCTGTGTCTGGCTTCTGTCCCTCAGCATAACGTTTCTCAAGGTTCCTCGAAGTTGTAGTGTGTAGCAGTCGTTCATTTCCTTTTATGGCTGAATAATGCTCTGTCCCTTGGCTAGACCACATTTTGTGTGTCTGTTCATCACTTGGTGCACATTTGAGTTGTTTCCACCTTTTCGCTGTGATGAGTCATGCTGCTGTAGACATTCGTGTACAGGTTTTTGTGTGAACGTTTCCTTTTCTCTTGGGTAGAGTCCTAGGAGTAGAATTGCCGAATCATCTGGTAACCCCTTAACTGTTCTTCTGACTGGTAACTGCCAGCCTGTTTTCTAAAGTGACTGCACCGTTTTACATTCCCATCAGCAGTGAACGAAGCTTCCAATTTCTCTAGATCCTCTCCAACACTTGTTATTATCTGACTTTTTGATTCTCGCTGTCCTACTTGGTGTGAAGTGGTGTCTCATTGCAGTTTTGATTGGCATTTCCCTGATGACTAATGATCTCAAGCATCTTTTCATGTGCTTATTGGCCATTTGTATCACTTCCTTGGAGAAATGTCTGTTCTTATCCTTTGCCCATTTTTAACTGGCTTATTTGTATTTTTATTATTATAAGAATTCTTATCTTTTCTACAAGTCTCTTAGATACATGATTTCCAAGTATTTGCCCCCATTTTTTGGTTTGTTTTTTGCTGTCTTGATGGTGTTCACTGAAGCACAGAAGTGTTTAATTTTGGTGACATGCAGTTTATCTGTTTTTTCTTTGGTTGCTCTACTTCTGGTGTCCTATCTCAGCAACCGTTGCCTAATCCGGGGACATGGAGATTGATGCCCGCGTGTCCTTCTGAGGGCTTTATAGTTGTAGCTCTCACATTTAGGTCTTCGATCCGTTGGAGTTCCTTCTTTTGCATATGGCTGTCCAGTTGTCCCAGACCATTTATTGAAAAGTTTATTCTTTTCCCCGTTGGATAGTCTTGCCGCTCTTGTTGAAAATCAGCTGACCACAGATATGTGGTTTGTTTCTGGACACCTAGTTCTGTTCCTTTGATCTGTGTGTCCATCCTTGTGCCAGTACCACACTGTCTTGATTAGTGTTGTTTTGTAGAAGCTTTGAAATCAGAAGTGTGAGTCCTCCCACTTTGTTCTTCTTAGAAAAGGTTTTGGCTATTCTGGGCCCCCTGCCATTCCATGTGAGTTTTGGAATCAGCTTATCTTTCTACAAAGAAGTTGGCTGGGATTCTGATAGGGATTGCATTGACTTTGTAGATGAACGTTTAAAAGCTTGTTGCATGAGCGTATATCTTTATTATAATATACTTCATTTAGAAATCTTTTTTAGAAGAAAAGAAATGAGAACAGGAACCAACTTTTAAACTTGTTCTAAACCTATCTTAAATGGTAGAAAATTCCATGTGTCTGGCATTTTCTAGTCTGGGGTGTCTCACCTTCTGGTCTCCAGTGGAGAAGATCCTAATTCAGAATAAAGGTTAAGTAATTGTGGCTTTTGTGACATGAAAGTTGGGAGGAAGTTTCTCACTTAGCTTCCACTAAGTTTTAACTGAAACTATAAAATTTGCTTACTTTTTAGGTTTATTAATTTTGTGAAGAACTATAAGAATCCAAATCTGACCATTTCTTTCTCTGCTGAACGAAGTATTGAGGATGAACTAAATCGTGAAAGTAACAGTGATGTGTTCACTGTTGTGATCAGCTATGCTGTCATGTTTCTGTATATTTCCATAGCCTTGGGGCACATCAAAAGCTGTAGCAGGCTTCTAGTAAGTGGGGCGTGTGTGTGTGTTTCTTGTGTGTCTTTGTGTTAGAAATGGCAATGCACAACATTATGTCATATTTTTGCCTCTATTTAATCATAATTCATTGTGTTCAAAACTGCCTTAAATTCCCACATGTTTTAATTGTATGTAACTTTTTCTATTTCCTGCATCCATTTTCTTCAGTTCCATTTTTTTGGTTTATCTTAAACTTAAAGTTTATTTCACATAATCCAGTTTTTTCTAATGTCCGCTCCATCACCTAAGAATGGAAGCTCATAAAAATATGTTGCTAGGGAAGACCTAGAACATTTTTTATATCTTCTCTCAAAGTGGGAATTGTACTTTTAACTACAGATTAGCTATACCTAGTGAAGAGGTAAAAATGAGGACCTTTTAGTAACAGGACAAAAAATTTTCTGACAGTTGGTGTCTTTGTTGGCTATCTCAGGTGGATTCTAAAATCTCCCTTGGCGTCGCGGGCATCCTCATCGTGTTGAGCTCCGTGGCGTGCTCGTTGGGCATCTTCAGCTACATTGGGATCCCTCTCACCCTCATTGTGATTGAAGTCATCCCGTTCCTGGTGCTGGCTGTTGGCGTGGACAACATCTTCATCCTGGTCCAGACCTACCAGGTAGATTTTCATAGTCTCAGAGAGCTTGGCGTCTGACCACGTAGTGGCCCCATTCATGGCCGTCCGGCCTGTGCAGAGTCTTTGTGAGTGTGAACAGTGAGGAGGCTCTTCCTTTCCTCCGTGTCGCTTATTGGTGCCCGTGAATTGTTCTGGACATTTTGAGACCAAGAAGTTCCCTTCTCTCTTTGGTTGGTGGAATAGATATAAAGTGAGAATTTAGTTTTAAATATCTGTGCAAAAAGGGCTAACACGCTTCTGAGAAATGTTTTGGGTACAACTGCTATTACAGTGATGCTCCACATAGTGTAGAAGAATGAAGGATTTGTCAGAGTTCCCACTGAAAAGACAGAAGGTCAACATAGGACCCGCTGACGCAGAAAATGGTCTCAGTCAGTTGGTTCTCACACAGTCCCCTTGTCCTGTAGGCCTTACCTGTGTGGAGATTCAGTGGCATGTAGGAATGTCATTAACTGGTCCAGCTGCCTGCAGCCTGCGTTCTCTGTATTTTCCTGATAACATGATCCAGTCTTAACTTGAACTTCTCACCTGTTACCTAGCTCAGGGGTTCAGTAATGCCCTGAATGAATTAACGTGAGAAGTTGCAGGTCCCCCACCAGAGTTTGTATACAATGAGTAGAAGCTACTAATCCTTCTTTACCATTGAGTTCATACAGGCAGCAAAGAAGCAAAGAGGTGGCATTGTTATTTAGAAATTTTAATGTTGCATATTTTGTTTCTTGTTTTTTTTAAGAGAGATGAACGTCTTCAGGGTGAAACCCTGGATCAGCAGCTGGGCAGGGTCCTAGGAGAAGTGGCTCCTAGCATGTTCCTGTCATCCTTCTCAGAGACTGTTGCATTTTTCTTAGGTAATTACTCTTTGAATTCTTCCAGTCCTACAGATAGCTGAGCCTGGGAATAGAAGGAGCAGGGGATCTGAATATGCCCCTTTGTGTTGCTTCCTGCTTTGAGCTTTGTTCCATAATTGGAAAGTATCAGAAAAATTGGTGGCAGTATCTTGGGTATCATTTTGCAAGTGTCTTCTTTCTCACGTTGTTCCAGGAGAGTGTTGATTCTGGTTTCCAGGATGAGATACCTAGAACTCCTCTGCCACTTTCCCTTTTTGTCACCCAGGGCAAATGTTGATACTTGAAAATGGCATTCTTGCATAGCCACAGCATCCTTCTCAACGCAACACTCTAGCAACACTCTAAGCAAAACCCACAGGTATTAGCTTGTAAGATGTTTGCCATTGTTCTCATAGGCTGTCTTCCTCTTCTGTACACACAGCTCATTGGGGAAGCAGCCTCATTAATGAGCAGAAGTTGTTGACTCTTACCTCAATACAGGGAGCCAGAATAAGCTGGGACAAAAACCAGCACTTTATATTTCTTTCATATGGAGAAATCACTAACTAGCCTTACTGGCAGCGCTGTCTGCTCCCATCTCTGGCGTGTAGCAAAAGTAGTAAGAGAAAACTGAATACATCCCCTGCAGAGGAGGCCGGATTGGAATCACCCAGCACTTCAGAGAAGACATACCATCCATGAGTCACAAATGGAAACACCACCCCAGCATGTCACACAGGGCCGATGTAGGATCATCAAAGGTGGTACTCTTTCAGCACAGACACACTGTTGGCCTGTTATTCTTCGTTTCCACAAAGCAATGTGCTTTGAAACCCGTGGCTCTTATACTTCCTTTTGGTGGATACAGGTGCAAAAAAAAGTTATTTCCTCTTTTTATCTCTTATAAGAAAACCACTGCAAGTGCAATGATAATAACAGCTGACACTGTGCCTCAAGGTTGGGGCAACTTTGCAGGGACAGTAGGAACAGTGGGGATTGTGCCACCTGGACCCTGCGGGTCTAAAAGAGGCGGTTCCGTGTGGCTGGTCCAGTGCCGCTAGATCCGATCTTTTTTTTCCAATCAAAGTTGTGAATCTAGATTTTGTGCATGATCTCATTGTTAAATATTGGCTACTTATTTTAAAAAATGTTTTTTAATCCTAAAATGGGTTGATATAGTGTGGGCTAAATGGGATATATCTGACGTGTGGGCTGCCAGTTTGCACTTTCTGAGTCTTAACCTAGTGCTTCTGACTTGGAGCACCCTCATTTGACTGTAAATAAACTAGGAGACAAATATTGTTGACAAAATAGCAGATGGAAAATACGGTCCCTCTCTTAGAGGAATTTGACATTGGCATAACGCGTGTGTCTAGTTCTGTGTCATTTTATCACACGTGCAGATTTGTGTAACCGCTGCTATAGTCAAGATTCATAGGAAGTTGCACAGTAGTAGCACAGAAGGTACAACTATAAGAAATGGCCGGTATTAATGGCTCTCTAAGTTGAGTGTGCATAGATTTGCCTGGGGAGCCTATTAAATGCAGTGGAATTGGGGTTGAATTCCCATTGTTTTGATTATTTAGAATGGGGCTTGGGGCCCAGAAACATACATTTTTAACGCCCCATGTGGTAATGGTGCTGGCACCATTTTGCAAAACACTAGGCTTACAGATGTTCTGGCATGACATCCACAGACTTTTGCAGCATACCGTTGTGGGGGTGGGAGCAGCGAGGGTCTTCTCATGAGTTTGGCCTGTTCTGGCTCCCTGTGTTCATAGGTACACATGAATGTAACACTCGTAGGGTCCTCTGCTGTGAGTGGAAGTGACGTGGCAGCTTTTCTGTCCCTGCAGGGGCGTTGTCGGTGATGCCAGCCGTTCACACTTTCTCTCTGTTTGCGGGACTGGCAGTCCTCATTGACTTCCTTCTTCAGATTACCTGTTTTGTGAGTCTCTTGGGGCTAGACATTAAGCGTCAAGAGGTGAGTCGTTGTCAGGATTACAATCTATCTAATTTGGGTCTAGAAACTAGATGAAGCAGCCAGAGGGTGTGCCCTTTGTTCCTCTTTGTCCCCTCAGAAAAACCGGCTGGACGTCCTTTGCTGTCTGAGAGGCTCTGAAGATGGAATGAGTGTCCAGGCCTCTGAGAGCTTCTTGTTTCAGTTCTTCAGAAACTCCTATTCTCCACTTCTGCTGAAGGACTGGATGCGGCCAATTGTGGTATGAGCTTCTCTGTGGTGGTTCTTGTTTTTCTCCTGAAAACAGATTTGTCACATGCCTTCTAAGAAATTAGACAGCTTGGGAAGGAGATTCTGACAGCTGTTAAGTATATGTACAAAAATGCTAAAGCAAACATGTACAAATACATAAAATTTTTCTAGCTAGTTTTAGTAGTCAACATAAGCAAGAGTTTTTAAGTTTTTATTATGAAATAATTATAGATTCATAGAAAGTTGCACAGGCAGTGCAGAGAGGACCCAGGTCCCCTCCCCCAGTTTCCTCCTGTGGTCTTACACAATTATAGTTCAATATCAAAACCAGGAATTTGACATTGGCACAAGGCATGTGCCTAGTTCTGTGTCATTTTATCACATGTGCAGATTTGTGTAACCACCACTGTAGCCAAGATACAGAACTGTTCCATCGCCACAACAGTCTCCCTCGTTGTAGTGTCCCCCGCCTCCCTCCCCCACCGCCCACTCTCGCTGTTCCCCAGCAACCCAAGAGCTTTCTGCAGTTCATACACTGGTTGTAGCCACCAGTGATAATCTATTACTTCTCTACTAAAAGGACTTAAATTAGTTTCCAATAATAGTAAAAGTAATAGTAGTACCTAATATTTATTGAACATTTAATATTGGATATTGTGCTAAATATTAGGTACTATGCTAAAATGTAGATTATCCCTAGCTTTTCTCATTTAATCCACAAAACTGTTTTATAAGTCTTTTATTTTTCCTGTTTTACTGACAAGGAAATAGAAGCTAAGAGAGGTTAAGTGACTTCCCCAGGGTCACTCAGCTCATAAGTGGTGGAACCAGGACTTGAACCCAGGCAGTTAGACTTTAGATACTGTGATCTCAGTCACTGCCCCATAATCACTATTTTCTTAGCATGTCGTTTAAACTTGCTCTCCAATTTAGAAAAGTCCTATTTTTTGTGTGTTTAAGATTTTGTTTATGTTCTCAAGCTTATTATAACAGTAAGCGATCGCTATCTTATAACTCAATTCTCATTCCAGATAGCAGTGTTTGTGGGTGTTCTGTCATTCAGTATTGCGGTCCTGAACAAAGTAGAAATTGGCTTGGATCAGTTTCTTTCAATGCCAGATGTAAGATGCTTCCTTTTTTTATTCTAACTTGTTTAGCCAATGGTGAATACATTTTTCAAAACATGCATGTGGATATTTGAAGCTAACACCTGCTTCTGAGTGCAGGTGCTGGCAGGTTTTCCCATGTTACAACACACTCTGCCAGGGTGGGCCGTCTTAGCATTCCGAACTTGGAGACAGCCCTCTGGGGTGCGGCCAGTCTATTACCTTGTGAGGGTCCCTCCTAATGGTGGAAGCAGCTGGAGAAGCCCTCGGGGCCCAGGGAGGGTGGGGCCAGAGGTCCTGGCTATGTTGGGAATCTCAAACCTGGGCTGGGGGCGCTTGCGCCAGGAGCCTCCCGCTGCCCTCTGAATTGCTCGTGATCAGCATCTGGCTGCTACCCCAGCAGAACGTTCATGCTTTGTGCTGTGCTTTGGTCTGTCTTTCAGGACTCCTACGTGATCGATTATTTCCAGTCCATCCGTCAGTACCTGCATGCGGGTCCACCCGTGTACTTTGTCCTGGAGGAAGGGCACGACTACACTTCTCTGAAAGGGCAGAACATGGTGTGCGGGGGCATGGGCTGCGACGACGACTCGCTGGTGCAGCAGATATTCACCGCGGCTCAGATGGACAGCTAGTCAGTACCACTGGGTCTTCTGTGCCATAGCGGAAACAGCCCGAGGAGGCTCCCAGTCAACTGGGGCCTCAAATTTCTCATTAAAAATGGATTGTTTTGGAAAATTTGTTTTTCGAAATAATGCTAAATCTAGCTTTAGCTGAGCAGAACCTTTTAAAGGACTAATTTACCACCTCATACTTTGGAGGGTTTTCCATTAAGTGCTAATGAAGTCTGTCTTTTGACTGAGGAGCAGTATAAAATCTAGAAAAGGAAGTTAGGTTTTAAGAAAAAGGACCGAAACTACAGACTTGTCCCCGTGGAGCAGGTCAGTGACTTGTATCTCCTTCTCTCTAGTACCCGAATAGGCTTTGCGCCCTCCTCCTGGATTGACGATTATTTTGACTGGGTGAAGCCGCAGTCTTCTTGCTGTAGGGTCTACAATAGCACTGACCAGTTCTGCAACGCTTCAGGTACTTTCATCTCCTTTTCCAAATCTTTGCCTTTTTTCTGAAAAATTTTAATGTAATTTAAAAATAATTTGTGTTTCCCCTCAGTTTATAACTGTCTATGTGCCAGCGCTGGGTCTCATGCCCTTTGTCCTCGTCCTTTTTCTCACTGGTTCACTCTGAAGAGTGTTGCGTTGCTCCTGTCTCCACCAGCCCCCAGCAGGGTTGCAGGCTACATAGGCCCTAGCTAGCGCCTCTGGTTTTCAGAGCTTTTGCGTTTCTCGTCTTTTCCTGACACCAGCTGCCTGTCTTGATTGGTATCTGGCTGTAGCTTCTCACAGGCATGCTTTCCTTTGTTTATCACTGTTGCCTTGTGGTTTTGTAAGAGTGTTGAGGTTATCCTAGAATTTTCTTGGTAAAAACGTGGAAGCCCTGGGCTCTGATAATACCAATTGAGGTCATCCTTAAAGCATGAAACCTGCTTAGGAGAAGAAAATTTGTACAGCCTGCCTAAGATGAAGATGCCATCTCAAATTTATTAGACTATGAAAATCACATGTTTGAAGCTTTTGGGTGAGAAAAAAGATTCAGGAAAGGAATTACTCTCATTTCTTTATCAGTATTTTGAAATGTTTTAAATAAAATCTGGAGAGCCGTTCTTCTCACTTGGCTCCTCCCTGGTGTGTCCTCTAGTGGTTGACCCGGCCTGCGTCCGCTGCAGGCCTCTGACGCCAGAGGGCAAACAGCGGCCTCAGGGCAGAGACTTCATGCGGTTCCTGCCCATGTTCCTTTCCGATAACCCGAACCCCAGGTGTGGCAAAGGGTAAGTGTCACTGAGCCATTCAGATTCGTGCCCACTTCCCCTTTGACTCGCACTGGAAAACCAGGGGAGGGCAGGTGTAGACACAGGTGTAGGGAAAAGGTCCTCTTCTCTACCCCTCCCCTTCCCACCTGCCCCAATCCCTCCGTGAAAGCAGGGAACCCTAAAACACCTTTAAAGAAAACGCCTCAGCACCTTCAGCTGATGTCGTCCTGGCTTGAGTATTCATTTCTCATGCCTTCCCGGCTGTAGGAATGGATGCAGGGTACCTGCAGGGCACAGGGCGAGGAGGAACACGTGGCATTTCAGAACGTGAGATGGTCTGTTCACTTGTGTCTGGGTGTCTGGGACAGCATCTGCTTTGGTAATGTCGTCCTCAATTAAGGTTTAGATTATTTTAGCCCCACTGTGCTGCTTGTCGTTGCCAGCCTGTCCATACATGAGGTTATGGGCTGTCTCATGCCCTCATCCAGCCAGGCAGCCAGTTACCCAGGGAAACAGGATATCCGGTCCAGAAATAGTGAGGATGGCTGGAAGTTGGGTGTGGGGTGATTTGAAACCTTTTGTGGAAGGAAGATGAGTGTATCTCATGTATGTTAGGTCAACCCTGGACATCCCTATTGTTCTTAAGGATACATAATGTGACCAGAGTCCCATCAGTTAGTCACATATATCATGTCTGTGTATTGAGACCTATACTAGGTACCGTGGGAAGACTGTCCCTAAAAACAAAACAGAAGTGAATCTTGCAGCGTGTTCTGCTTGCAGACTGCATGCTTTAGCCTACATAAAACAGAGCCAAGTGAATTCCACTTTTGAGAAGGCAACAGCCACCACTCACAGGGGGCCTCCCACATGGCAGTGTCATGCCAGGCCCCTCACCAACCTATTTCACTTACTCGTCACGCAGCCCTGTGAGCAGGAGGTGGACAGCCGTGTGCAGAAGATGACACTGCAGCCCAAATTCAGTTACCTTTGCCCAGGGGTCCCGGCGGTATGTGGCTGGGCCGTGGCCATCTCACAACCGTGTGACTCTGGGGCCCTCCCCCTTCCCCGCCTCCTGTCACAACATTGTTGCGCACAGTCTGTATGAAAACATTTGACTGTGAGCAGAACCAGGTGTAGACACAATGGCGGCTGTGCCCCAGAGAAACCAAAAGCAGTAAAGAAAAGCCAGTGTGAGAGAGAGTAAGCTAAGACCACCGTTCCTAATTCGGGGGCCTTCCGTTTCCCTGAAGTTCACAGCTGGGTCTGACCTCGGAGCCCGGGGTCAGGTGACGTCACTTAGCCTTGACTGCGCAGATTCCGCAGGTAGTTTACAAGGCATTGTCTTTCTGACACCACCGAGTCTTCTCCCAGGGGACATGCTGCTTACAGTTCAGCAGTTAACATCCTCGGCAATGACACCGGTGTTGGAGCCACTTACTTCATGACCTACCACACGGTGCTTCAGACCTCTGCTGACTTCATTGACGCCATGAAAAAAGCCCGCCTCATCGCCGGTAACATCACCAAAACCATGGGCCTTGAGGGCGGTAATTACCGTGTGTTCCCATACAGGTAAAGTGGGCACTGTGGAAACGAGGGTGTCCCCGGGAAGGGCCCACACCCTGGAGGAGGCTGACACTCAGCTTTCATTCTGGCACCTCCTCTATCGTGAGCATGGGCGAAGGATGTTGAGGGAAATGGCATCTGGGTGAGGAGGGCCAGAATCTGGAGCTCCTGCCGAGGTCCGAGTGCTGCACACACAAACCTCGGTCTCTGGGCTGGAGCTCGCAGTCTGACACACACACCACCAAATAGCCCCTGGGCAGCGGCCGAGCTCCCGTTCCTGGCCTGCCAGTGGCTGATAGGTGTCCCGGACTGCTGATTCCTTGGGACAGCGCCTTTATGGAGATTTTTCTTTTTAATTCATCACAGTTTTTTCCTTATAAAGAAAGTATTTTATGAAATAGTGAACTTGGAACATATAGAAAAGTAGAAGACACAAGTGATTTTCCCACCCCTGGGATCTCACTTAAACGGGTCCTGCCCTGTTCCTGGCAGGACAGCCTGGTTTCTGTGGAAGAAGCTCTTAGGGTGGGTGCCCTAATTCCTGGAAGGAGGTATTCAAAATACCATGGAATGTTCTTTGTGAACGCCTATAAAATGGAATAGATTGGGCTCATGGACAAACACTATATAAAATACACATTTTGGATCATGATTAGGCCTTTCCTCGGGTGTCGGTGTTCGAAGATCCTGTTGAATTACTGTAGATCTAGCTTATAAAAACAGGGAGGTTTCTCACAGTAGTTTCACAGTTTTGCAGTAGTGGGAGGATGAAAAGTAGAGCTTCCAGAAGCAAGAACAAGCTGTAACAACCTTCTCCCTCCCCTCCAGTGTGTTCTATGTGTTCTACGAGCAGTACTTGACCATTATTGACGACACCATCTTTAACCTCGGCGTGTCCCTGGGCGCCATCTTTTTGGTGACCGTGGTTCTCCTGGGCTGTGAACTGTGGTCTGCAGTGATCCTGTGTGTCACCATCGCCATGATCTTGGTCAACATGTTTGGCGTCATGTGGCTGTGGGGCATCAGTCTGAATGCGGTTTCCTTGGTCAACTTGGTGATGGTGAGTCCTGGTCCACTCAGTTTGTCCCTAACTCCTGTGTCACTCACCTGCATTGTTTCTTGGGGTGAAACACTGAGTCCAGCTCCTGACCTTGGCGCACATGGACAGACAGGATGAGTGCCAGGTGGAGTTGGGACGTGGGTGGCGTATTAACAGTGAAGCTGTGACTTCATGGTCTAGCTTGGGTATTCGGCCTTTTAACGTATTCTGAAGGGTTTGCAGAAACAACGTGGCCTGGTGACAGCAAGATGTTCACTTTTTATTTATTTGTAAAAATTGCCCCTTCCAGATGGAATTCTCTGAGCAGTACCTTTTGCCTCCCATGCATTTGCCAAGTGCTTTTTAATAGTTAAAGTCCTGAAGATGTGAGCATTTGAGAAGGTATTGACAGAAAGTAGAGACAATGCTTCAGAATGGGCGCTGCTTCAGGTGGAGTGGCTGGGAGGCCCGACTAGAGAACTGACAAGTGTGCTGGCTCGGTGTGGGCGCGGCAACCTTATGAGGTTTCAGCAAGTTCCCCTAATAAAGGTGAATCCGCTGTAGAAAACTGGAGCATTGGGCTGTGTCCAGAGGGTTCCACAAGTCTCCTGGAACCATTTAAGGTGGTGTGATTGGCTTTGTATTATAAGTTAAAGGGGATGCTTAGGGCTGCTTCACCACCCGCCATGCCCGGTAACCACAGATCCTGGGAACGGGGTGGCTGCTTTATGATTTCAACTGGAAAAGAGTGGTGGTAAAGGAAGCCCTTTATTTCAGAGCTGTGGCATTTCCGTGGAGTTCTGCAGCCACATAACAAGAGCGTTCACAGTGAGCGCAAAGGGAAGCCGCGTGGAACGCGCAGAAGAGGCGCTCTCACACATGGGCAGCTCTGTGAGTAGCTGAGTAGGACAACGGGGGCAGAAGTTTCAACATCAGGTGCCCACCTCAGTGACTGACTGGGGAAAAGAGAAGTTGGATCCTTTCCTTAGCAGCAGCTCCTAAGGATTACAAGTTTTCAGGCAATTCATGCAATAGCTCTGTCCTGCGTATAGCGATATCCTGAACTGTGCCTGTTGGTGAATCCTTTGTAGGCGGCACTATGGCTGAAGCAGGAAAAGAACTGAGAAGTTTGCCTTGAGAGCCGAAGCCTGTTCCCTTTAGAGCACGGGCCAGCCGTGTGCCACCAGCCGGGCCCTCGGGGCTGAGTCCAGGGGGCAGTTGGTAGTAAGGTCGGGAGAGTCTTCCGAATCCAGCTCTGTCCTGGGTTAGCCTGGCACCCAACTGCTTTACAAATACTGTAGAAGTGTTGTCACTGTAACAACTACACTTCTTTTCGTCACACTTCTGGATACTTAAAATGGTTTTCATCTCAGAATCTAAAGAAATATATTATCTCATTTTAGAGCCAGAACAGTATCCATGCAGAATACGCAGCTTTTACCTTTATAATGCCTTTTCTTCTCAGGCTCTTAAGCAGGAAATAAAACTTTAGGTTGGAACACAATGCTGCTTAGTAGCTCTGAGAGCTGGGCTTCAGTCCATTACTTTGGACCTTTTTATTAAGCAATTTCTATGTGAGAAAGTGTTCCATTAGAGTAGGTTGATAAAAGTGGTTTCTAACCCCCTCTCTCTTCTTTTAGGTATTCAGTGGAATCACACTAACAAAATTTGGAGGGATTGTGGTGTTGGCCTTTGCCAAGTCTCAGATTTTCCAGATATTTTACTTCAGGATGTATTTAGCTATGGTCTTACTAGGAGCCACTCATGGGTTGATATTCCTCCCCGTCTTACTCAGCTACATAGGTAAGAATCCTTATTTTTAAATGAGTGGGATGGAGGAAGCATGTTGAACAAATGATAGAAAAGTTATTCTTTTTATCCCTCACAGGACCATCAATAAATAAAGCCAAAAGCTTGGCCACTCAAGAGAGATACAAAGGTACAGAGCGAGAACAACTCCTAAATTTCTAGCCCTCTTCCGGCTTTGGGGCCTGGGAACTGTGTCCGCGTCGGTCAGTTCCCGCCGGACAGTAGCTGCATTGTCAAGGCTGAGTTGAACACTGGATGTTTGCAAACGTCAGGCTCTTTAACAGCAGCCGCTTCGGCCACAGCGCTTTAAACTCAGGAACGCACACTGACTCGTGAAGCAGTGTTAACTCTGAAGGCAACCCCAGGACACTAGAGCGTCTGCCGGTTCTCCAGGAAGGAAACCTAATTAATTCTTCAGCAAGTGGAAGGTGCCAGTAGGATGGCTGCGAATGTGATCTGCTCACTGACACTTTTAAAGGCCACTCAATGCAACGTTTCCGTTTTTTTGGGGGGAGTAAGCCATCACACAAGTTCTATACCATATTTTTAGTAACATTTGAGGATGTTGTCGATACACTTTATTATAACATTTTGTTGTTTAAAGAGCTTTATTAATGCAATAAATTAACTTTGTACACATTTTTATATATAAAAAGAAAACTAGCAAGTCATTTCAGAATGTTGTAGGCCTCATGAGAGCTTGTTCTCCAAAAACCTGTTTGAAAAAAGCAACGTGTTCTTCACAGTGTTCTCCTATAAAGGAAAATACAGATTTAATCCGGGAGATGTGGCATGAAAAGAGGAAACCAAGAGATGTAGATACTGGGTTTTAACTTATTTTTCTTTCATAAAATACTTTGTTTTCCTAAGCTCTTGAGTTGTCCTTTTTATTTACACAGTTCCTGCCATTGCAAAACTGGTGAGGCCCTTTCACAACCCCCAACAAATCGCCGTCCACTTTGAGACAGGAGAGAAGCTGACCTGCCCTGGTGATAAACGCCATCTGGCGCTGCAGGTGCATTAGCTAGAAATCGGTGCACGTCCGCTCGCCGTCCCGAGCAAGAGCTGCCTCCAATTTCTTAACTTTGGAGACAGTGATTAGCCAGTGTTCCCTGCCTCAGACTGCAGCAGTATAGCCTAGGCCATTTATAACCCGTAGCCACCACTGCCTGGCTTGTTCCTGATTCTTCAGAAGGGACATTCCAGATCAGCTGTCAGACATTCTCTACCCAAAACACCCCCCACTGCGAGTTCCAGGGCATGACTCGGACTCCATCAGCATATTGAGTTCACTCCCCAGAGTGTGGGCTGGGGGTCAGGTGGGCTGTTAGGCAATTTTGTTTTTAAAAAAGCTAACGCAGGAGTCCTCCTGACCAAAAGGCTTCTCCCAGGCTTCCCGCCCCCAGCTGCTGTGTGCTCCTGCCACTGTCCGAGTCTGCGGTTGCCCCAGGTCTTTCCATTGCTGCCATATTCTCACCTGGTGTGAAATTAGGGTTTCCTCGCAAACGCTGGTTTCGCTGTTCAAAAAACCGGAATATAGTATAGAAAAGCATGTTGTCTTCAGTCTGCTTTGCAGCATCTAAAAACTTTCGTGCAGAAATGTTGTCATGGCCACCAATGCCCCGGATAAACCTTAAGGCAGCTAACACTTGATGTTTGGAAAGAAGAACTTCTACTATTTCATCATTTGCTGTCGAAAGTCGCTAGAAGTAAGGGAGAAAGAGAAAAGTCTGGATAAATGCTAGCAACAGGAACAGACTTTTATGCAGTTTACAACTTTGATGTGCCAGTTACCTTCAACATATCCAGCGACAGCTGATGAGCAGGAGGATAAAAACTTTCCAGGGATAATAGCAGACAAGCCTGAAAGAGAAATTTTCAGACAAGCTTCATCATAAAATGTGAAAATTTAACTTTTTAATCACAGAAGTAAAAATCTGGTGATAGCTACCAAAGGCTTGGAGTCGCTGAGGACGTGGTACTGCAGGAACTGATGCAGCATGTAGAAGAGGTTGTGCTGGACAAGCGTCTTGATGACAAGTTCATGCAGGTAATGCTGAGGACGACAGAAGGGAGACAGGTTCCAAATCGCTCACCTACAGCAGACTGCAGGTGGCGTTTGTCGAGGACGGAGCTATTCTGACTGACGGGTAAAGCTTTCTCCTACTGAGAGAGGTGGTGTCATTGTGCAAGTGAGGGAACCCGGCTTGACAGGATGCTACTCATGGCACCTAAGAAATGTGGCAGTGCAGGAAAGTCACTCAGAATTCTGAGTCAGGTGTGCAGACCCTTTCAGCTTGTAAAAGACAGTCATCTTGGTTAAGATACTGACAGTACTTCTATTTCTAAAAAAAATTCCCTGCTCCTCTAACTCGGGACAACACAGACTGATCTGAAGGTACCTGTACTGCGATCTGAAACTGGTTGAGCGAGCGAATGTATTCCATCAGGACGGCTATCACGAATTTATGAGGCATCTCCTACAGGAGGGAAAAAGTGCTCTTAGAAACATGAAGGCGCTGCAGAAGAGGCTGTGTGTCATTCCTCGTGTATCCACCACCCCTTGTTTCCGTTGTGAGCTGGCCCAGTGTTCTGTTTTGCTGGTTTTACTCAAATCCCTCCAGAAGCTCCCGCACTGATGATCATGGTTAAGCCTGAGAATTAGGGTCCAAACTGCTAGCGCAGGGTCCTCACCCAAGATAACTCCACTTATTTTAAGCATGTTGTGTGTTCTGCTAGTTTTCCTCAATTCCGTTTAAACAGATCTTTGAGTATCCTTAGTCCAGAGGAGGCTGACGAGCTGTCACCCACCTTCTTTTCCGTGAACGCCAACAGGACGTGGGTGTACATGTCAGACTGGTCGAGCACAGCTTGGGTCCGCAGCGGCCTCTTGAGAAGCGGACTGCTCCGGCTCGGCCCTGCTTCTACTGCCTAACGGTCAATGACAAATGGCATCTTAATCATCACCTGCTTAATGGTGTGTGGGCACTTAATCCAAAGACTGAATTCCTAGATGCCGTGACCTAGGACACGACAGAGGATGACACTGCCTTCACTATTTGGACAAAACTGTTTTTCCTGTGCTCACTGGGGAAGAGCTTAGGAAGTCAGAGTTGGTCATCTTGAAAATACACCAATGTTCACGGTGGACGGAACTAAAAACGCAGTCATGGTTTCCTCTTAAGAGACATACTTTTTTTTTTAACCTTGTAAAATAACTCCATAATTTTCTTAATCACAGACTATCTTGAATTTGTTATCTAAGAGAAACAAAATGGCTTGCTGCATCTTTGTTTTATAAAGCCCTGATTTTAAATAAGTGCCTTCCTCTTGTACTGCGTCTTTGTCTGGATTTTGAAATGGTGAGCACAAGCTCCCAAGTATTACTGAAGAGGAAAGCTCTGCGAGAAGACCTTGCCTACCTCACCTAACGTGGGGATGCAGTTTAGACAGCACAGGGTCCACAGGAGCTGTGGGGGTGGCCTGAGAACCCGCATTTTTGAGAAGCTCCAGGTGCCCCAATGTTGCAGGTGGCGGACCACACTTGACTAGCGAAGGCTGGTGAAGCCTAAGAGCCAGAGTACGGACACACACAGACTGCCATGTGGGATCAGACACACTGATCCCACAGCCCAGGACACTCACAGCAGGACAGAGAAGGGCCCAGAAGAGCTCAGCACCCCCGCATGTCTGACAAAGGACAGGGACAGCTGCTCTCTGAGGTCACGTGGCCTTTGGCAGCCTGCGTCAGACCGCTTAACCTTGAGTAGCTAAGGATGAGTGGAGTTCTGGGTTTTCTGTTATTATTTAAAACCAGTTCCATTTTTAGTTTTAGGACTAATCAGATCTTTTAAATGAAATAATTCATCCCATTTTTCTTAAACTTTTTTTCTTTCTAGCTTCAGAAGATACAATGTACTAACAACATAGCAGAACCTGGTAATAAGCCATGTGAATTTTTTCCACCCCTTCACAACAAACATTTGAGCCTAATAAATTAAAAACAGTGCCAATATTTAATCATCACTAACAGGATACTGACTGAATTCTAGGACAAGTCTTATCTAAAGGGAAAGGAGAAAGATGCAGCAAAATGATTGTATTTCTAATTTACCAAGTCTAGGCTCTAGCTTGGCAGACAGATGTACAAAATAATGCAAAGCTGAGACCAATTTTATCTATAAAATAGAGGTAGGACCAAGGATCTATCTAGGTGTAAGTTCAAAACACATTAAAAACAATAAAAAAAGGTGGAGGCACGAAGTGAGATGCAGCCTCAAGCTAGTGGGATGCAGGACTGAACTGACTGCTCCCCCAGCATGGCAGCCTCGCCCTCTGACGCGTGGAGCCCTTTGTCACAGTGTCTGTAACTTACCATCGTGTAACTCTGCTCAGCGTCCAGGTACTTCTTATACTCGTGATTGAGCTTGTCGAACACAGTGGCTAGCACAGGCAATGTTGCTCTGTCTGACTCACTCAACACTGCAAAGAGTCAACGTTCACACACGTCAACCGACTTTATGTCAACTTCAGAACTTAAACGTGTTGCTATGATAGAAAACCAGTCTCAAAGGGTTACCAGGCACTCAGAGAAGTGGTATAGAGACCTGAAGCCTGGAAATCACTCACAAGCCCTTTCTGGTTACTAGAAAGAAGAGCTGTGGCAGGAATCAGTCGAAGAGTCTCCAAGTAGATACCACGCAGTGAGTCACTTGGATTCGGACAAACGTTTGTGGGACAGCTGGGGATGGAAGCCCCCAATCCTCACATGCACCCACGCTGAGGTTTGCTTGCACCTGGAAGCATCCTGTTTAGTCCTTTCTACTTAAAGCTCTACATGTCATTTTTGTGTTCAGCAGCCTCCCCAGGGGGTTAGACAGTCCATATCCTTCAAGCGAAGAATGAGGCTAAAGGCTACGGACAGGCAGAAACGCGGCCCCTCCCACATAAAAGGGGTTGGCCTAACCCTGGGCTCAGCGCCAGGGAAGGGGTCATGCACTCACTCTGCGAACAGACAGACAGGATGACCATCTTGCATTCCTTCCTCTGGAGGAGAAAGTCCATCAGTCTCCCTTTATCTGGCAAGAGGTTTACTATGGGCTGCAGTTTCACTTGGAGGTTCCAGAGGTACCCTGGATTTAGGAGGCAGCACAGTCAATAGTGTGACGTGAACCAGAACAAAAGCCCCAAAGGTGGGTCCCCTAAACAGGACAGGGAAAAACTGCAAACACAGATGATGGCTTTTTCTTACCAACCCAAGCACAGTCTAGGACATTCAGGATGTGCTTGACAACAGAAGGACTGACAGCCAAACGACCTTTACATGCATGGCTGACTGCTTACAACAGAGTAACTTTTACATTCAGAGGTGCATCGATGGTATACCTCCCTAAATTTGGGGGCGACAAGCTCTTTAGTCAACTCAGAGCTGTTCCTTCCCACACCTAGCTCCCTTTTCACCTTGAAGGTAGAAGACGATGGTAACATGTGGCATTGACTTCGTCCTGTACTGTTTCACTGCATTGGCTCATTAGTCAAAAGGTAACGCCAAAGGAATTTCATAATTCATCTGTCCATCAATCCATGAATTTCTGGAACACCCACACTGCCAGGTAGGCAGGCAAAGCCCTTCTCAAGTCGCGTTCCACCAGAGAATTAAACGCCACATTAAAAATGATCTGAGCAAGCACTTTCTCAGTTGTCCCACGGCTGGGACAGAGCTAGTACAGATGGACAGAAGTGAATTCATCATATACAGGGGGCACCTAGGGCATGAGGGCGAGTTCTCCTTTGAGAATCTCAATAAGGCAGGAGAACACACAGATGACCACAGATGAATGTAGACAGCACTCTAACAGAAAGGCGCGAGGTGCTAGGCGATTTCCTGGGAAGAGACCACTCCCTGCCTGAGGGCCTCACCAGCCTGATGAGAAACAGGAGCACGTGTCCAGGCACACACTAAACAGAAAGGGACCCAGGCCCAGGGGCACGACGGTGGGAGACAGAACAGAGCAGGGAGGCCCTGCACACCATGCCACTGGGTCCGGCTTTTCAGATTGGACAGACATGAAAGGGCTTAAAGCAGGGGAATGACCATTCTTTGTTGTTTTAATTATAAAACTAATGTAAGCTCATGATAAAATACAGAGAACAGAGTATAAAGAGAAAATCCCACTCCCAAGGTTGAGGGGAGGGATCATTTCTCAGAGATTTCACTTGAAAACGTCACTGGCTACTGCTGTCATCCAAAATCAACATGCACTACTTTCTAACATGACGCTTGTCCCCTGGGACCCACCTTGGCTTGCACTGATGATGATGTCAGGTTGAAAAACGATCCAGGATGAAGAATCTACATGTTATAGGAAATTCTAAACCAGAGGAGATGAAAACAAAAGGCAGATCCAGTTCCGATTAGCAGTTGCCCATGCCCCTATCTGCCAGGCCATTCCAAACGCCCGGCCCTCGATGGTGAGGACACCTCCCCACGGGCAGGTGCCCCTCAGGACATTAGTCACAGCTGACAAGGGGTGGGAAGGGCCACTCTTAGACACCCGTGTAAAGGGGGGGACAGCTTCCCTTCTGTGCACAGCACCAATGCCTTTGTAAAGGATACAGAGTTTACACGGGACAGGAGACTGGCTGGTCACAGGAGCAGGACCTACAAATGGAAAAATCACAAGTGTGCAAGGACTGAGGATGCGCCCAGGAAATGCCACGTTACTAGTACTTAAGATAGACAATTTAATGCTCTCTAAAGCCCTCAGTAAATGGTTACTCGACTGCAGTCAGACAAGGAAGAAGTGAACTGTTGTGTCCCACTGACAACACACAGCGGAGGGAGGGGACGCAGGAAGAACCCAGCAAATGTCTTCTCAAGAAGGAGAAGCACGGGCAGGCCTCCTTCACGGTGCTGTTTTTCTTTTTCAATAACCAAAGACGACCCTCTCCACTTACACATGTGCATTACAGAACTGAGAAACTGACCTGGATGATTCAAAATCCAACACTCAGATAATTCACTAAGAACATTTCAAATATAAGCTTTTTGTGGTTTAATTATCTAAATAATTAGCTCAGTTCTCCATTTCACACAGCAGTAGGTCCAGGCATAGAGATCTTGTCTGGGAAGCAGACCCCAAAAAACCTCACATGATGGGGACTCGTAACTGCCAGTTACACTGCCTGTGCGTCAGGCGGGCAGCCCTGAGACGAGAATCATTCCCAGGTCTGTTCCAGTTACCCAGGTCCAATCAGAGGACAGGTTTTAATCAGCTGGCTGGCAGACCTCCACTCTGGCTGCGCATCACATTGACTTCAATACTCTCAGGGGAGAGCCAGGAGGTGGCTTTGGTTTTTAAAGCCCCCCCAGGTGATCCTAATGTGTAGTCAGCTCGAGAACCACTGGTCAAACAGACCAAAAGCAGAAAGGGGGCTGAGGGCAGCCGGCTCTCCCCAAAGTTGCTAGTTTCCTCTTTAAAAATAGCCCGACAAGCTCTTCCCGAATGCACAGCCTGAACGGCACAGGTGGGCAAGATGCAAAGACGCACAAGCCTGCCAGGGGCTTACAGTCCAGCAGGAAAAACAAAACGCAAAGGCGTTAACCTCAAAAAATGCTTTACCAACCCACACCCCAGAAGCCCAGAGTGGGTGGACCCAAATTCTTCTCATGAATCTTTGGGCTGTCATTTTGACCACACCTGGCATTTGCCTTATTGTAAAGCCTTTAGAACCCAATGGCCTCTAACTGGTCCTAAACAACTGGAACAGAGTGGAAGGTTCTAAATATTCAGAGTTGTTTTTTCCATCAATTCACCAGCAGTTACCTTTGTGCCAAGTGAGCAACAGACACAGGATAATCATTTGACACAATCTATTCTTTTAATGCTAACATTATTATCCAGGGAAAAGGAAGAAGCTGGAAAGAACCCAGAGGCCAAAAGACCTAATCATAAACGCCTGCGAGAACCAGCTCCATCCTCGCCATCTGCCAGAGCATGGTGAAGCCTCGGCCGGTCCAGCGAGACAGGCGGGCAGGCAGGGGGCGGGGCTCTTGCTCAGCTACCAGCTGGAGCCTGATCTGAATCTCCTCTGTGACGGGTACAAGGGCATCCTGGCTGCAGGGTGGGCCAGTCCACCAGTGCTATCTGATGGGCATTCCTTCTATGAAGAAAACCTGTTACCAGAGATCCAAATGTGTCCCTCCCAACTCTGGTGTACACACGGAAACTTCAACTAGCTTACTCTCTGCTCCAATCGCCTTGGAAAGAGAGCTGAATGTTATTGGATATTGATTACTTGGGAAAAGGCAAAGGGAACCAAATGGTTTCTTCCCGTTTCCTGAAATCCTGACCTCGTCTCTTCTCAAACTTCCTACTCCCACTCTTCAGGTAGGAGGGCTGACCTACAATCACCTGAGAGCCACAGCCTGAAGCACTGACATGACCATCAGCCAGGAGACAAGGCAGGATTTATTGTGACTATGACACAGAGTGTGAGAGAGAGAAGGAAATGTGAACCCAAGTTAAAATGACCGCCACAAGCAGCTAACTGCAACTTCAGGGTCACAGAGGCAGACACACAGAAAACCTCAAGGGCTATTCATCATTTAAAAACGGCCGGCTTAATGGGTAACCACAACTCTCCATTTTAAAGCTCAGGGAAGACCAACTTTTCTATTTTCTTCAAAGGAAGATGTATTTATCTTATAAAAACACTTTGCACAACAACACAATTTTAGCTTATTGAATCAGGAAGAGTTATGTTAAAAAAAAAAAAAATAGCCCCTCACAAAAACAAACAGAACTGGAACCCTGGAGCATTCCATGTTGAACGTGACTCCGGACCACACAGAGACTCCCTTTACCTGCCACAGGGATCTGATAGGGCTGGATCGAGCGAGCTGGCAGCACCGGGTGATGGAAGGTGACGGTGCCATCAAACTCTCCCCTCAGCTTGATATCAAATATCACTGACGTCTACGGTGGAGAAAGACAAGACCGTGAGGCCAAGATGACTCACAGTTTGACTGGTCGCTTTCCTGACCTCCCTTGCTATTTCAGATCAGTGTAAAGGGTCTGTGTCTGCATTCCGTCTCTACAGGCTAGTTCTTATGTGAGGAGGAATCTGCTAGAACATCACAACTCCCTTTTACATTTTTGTCTACTCTCACAGTATTCCCAGCATGTATGACACGCTTCCTTTGAAGAGCTCTAAGTGATTTAAGCAGATCGTTTCCACTTGCCACATCTTCATATGTCAGAGATATGGGTGTCACCACCCTTCAGGAAGCATGGGAGGAAACCGGCTTGTCTACCACCAGACACCCAGCTAACAGTGTAGAAAAAGCAGGACCCATTCTAGTTCTTTCTCTTGGGCCATGTGGCCTCAAAACCATTATATCTATCTATTCTTACAAAGCAATTACAGAGCTCACGTGCTCATGAAACACAGTGGATTGCAGTGAATGCCTACCTTAGCTGATTCAACCAAATAACTGTTCCCAAGTCAACTCTCCTCATGTGTTCTTTGCTCAACTGATACAGAATCACTATTTTTTCTAAACCACCGAGAGAACCAAACCCACTTCCATCTGGAAGACCAAAACTTTCAGCATGAAAAGCACTTTCTGGTCTTTGCTCAGAATGTTGGGCCAATTTTCACACCTCTTTTAAGCAACCCTAACTGGTACCAACACACCCCCGACACCCGCACGCCACTCATACCTCTGTGTCCTGATGATGGACCACCACGAGGTTATCCACCACGTTGAGGGCAAACTTCCCCGTCCGATTCAGCTTTAATATGTGCATCTTTTTGCAGGCACCTTCCCTGGAGGACAACAGAAAGGTCAAAAAATAGATCGACAAGGTTTAGTTCATATTTTAAAACCGGAGAGAGAGGGAAGAGAGCATTACACATACCGTGGGAGATGATAGAGGACGACCTCCGCTCCTGTACTATTGGAGGTCCGAGAGTGATGCCTCAAGAAGAGAACATAGAGCTGCCCGTATCTAATCGGAGAGCAGAGACACGAGTCACATCCGGCCACCCAAAAGCCCTCCCGTCTAAATGCTGAATCATGAGGCTGTCTTTAAGTGAATCACGAGACAGCCACTTAATGGAATATTTTGCCACCAACAAAAATATTTACAAAGAAAGTACAGTTAGATTAAAAAAAAGACTATTATAAAGTTAAGTGAAAAGGGGGATGCAAAACTAAATATAGCTGGATCACAAAATTTTAAAAGGAAAACACAAACTTATGCATATTGTCCAAAAATACTGGAAAGAAATACATGTTGTTTTATAACAGCTATCCTTGAGTAGCAAGCTAAGTCCATTTTCTCTTCCTCTGACTTTCTGTATTTTCCAAGTTTCGTATAATGAGTATATTCCTCAATCATAGGAACATATAATCACTCTTCATTTTTAAGCCTCATCTGATAAATGTTGCTGTGACCAGCTCCTGCTGTGCTTTTTTTTTTGAGGAAGATTAGCCCTGAGCTAACATCTGCTGCCAATCCTCTTCTTTTTGCTGAGGAAGGCTGGCCCTGAGCCAACATCATGCCCATCTTCCTCTACTTTATATGTGGGACGCCTACCACAGCATGGCTTGCCAAGCAGTGCCATGTCCACACCCAGGATCTGAATCGGCAAACCCCTGGCCGCCAAAGCGAAACGTGCGAACTTAACCGCTGTGCTGCGCATTTTTATTCCAGTAGTTGACACTGTGCTGGGCTGGTCGCAGGGCAAGGAGGAGACCAAGGGAAGGGAGCAGGTCCCACCTCTACCTCGGCCAGGATTGCTTTCATTTCTAAACCAGGATGCCACAGAAGATTTCCTTTTAAAAAAAAGACACATTCTAACTGCTAAAAAATTTTAAAGTTTGGAAACCACTGTTTTAGGTCACAGAAGAATCAGAAGTAATCTAGAAGCAAATTTTGATATTTGTTTGATCAGGGGGGTTCTTTGTATTAGTTCCTGTTTTTATGTGTTTGTACTTTCCATAATATAGTTTAAAAATTGACATATCTGTACTTCCAAGTGAAAATATAACTTCATACATAAGTAATTCAGTTCCATGTTTGTTAGATAAAAAACTTATATTCTTGGGGCTGGCCCCGTGGCCGAGTGGTTAAGTTCGCGCGCTCTGCTGCAGGCAGCCCAGTGTTTCGTTGGTTCGAATCCTGGGCGCAGACACGGCACTGCTCATCAGACCACGCTGAGGCGGCGTCCCACATGCCACAACTAGAAGAACCCACAACGGAGAATATACAGCTATGTACCGGGGGGCTTTGGGGAGAAAAAGGAAATAATAAAATCTTTAAAAAAAAAAAAAAAAAAAAACAACTTATATTCTTGTCTACAGCAGTTATATTTTAGCTAAAGAAATCATCTTTAATAAGTTTCGACTCAGAATCAAAAATAAATTCTAAAACTACGATAACTAAGAAATAAATTGGTTCAACGTTCTCATTTTATCAGACTAAAATGGTGAAAAAAACTTCCCTAGGATCACAAAGCTAGTGAAATCAGAAAACACCGTCAAGAAGACCACAGAGTTTCTATATGCACGAGATCTAGGTACCAAATGGGAAAGGGGAGTCCTTACTGTGTGTTCCAAGGAAGCACTGAAGGAAACGACAGCCCTGGGTGCTTGTAACGCACTTCTTCTATGACTTATGTCACCAAAAGTAATTACAAGAAGGAATTCTCTCAAAAGACAGACGTACATTATTGCCATTGCAATGTCTCTCTCGGAAAAGTTCAGCTTAGTTGACTTGGGCGCAGCGGGCAATTCAATCTCAAACTTGGGCAGCTTCGTCATAGTGCCAGCCTGGTTGGAGGGAAAATGTTTTAGGAAAAGTTCATTAAACCCCTTTTATGTTTTAGTGTTCCCTAGGTAAAACCACTGAGATTTACACAACTATGTCTTTCCATCCCTTCCGAGGTCCCACTCTCCTTCCCTCGCGGGGGTCTGTCCCCACAGAATGAAGCATTCCTGGTGGGGATGGGACGGTACAGTGTGCCCTCTACTGGTCAGAAGTGCTGCGTTATTGTTAGAGGAACTTAAAGTACTTGAAACATCAGGAGGTTAGAGGAACAGGGTGGGGGGTGGGGCAGGGGGAAGGAACTTTCTAGAGAGGCTTACTCTCACCCGAAAATAAAAGGGCTGCAGCACGTTCCCCAGCACCGTGGTGGACAGCAGGATCACAGCACTCTCGGGACAGTACATGTACCAGTTCACATTGATGTTCTGGCTCTTCAGGAGTTTCAGACTCCGTTTCTCTGGTAACACCTGCAGCACAGTTCAAGAAACAGAGTCTTCACTTAAAGAGCAGCAGAAGGGCAGAGGACTGACACAGTAAGCTAAGGAGACAACAAAAAGAAAAACACCTCAAAAAGTTAAATTGCAATTTTTTTTTTGAATTTATTACAGCTACCACATATCCATGCTGGTGCTTAGTTCCTTACACATCTTAGCTTACCTACTCTCATCACAATCCTGAGAGGTCAGCATCATTAATATCCCACAGAGGAGAAAAGACGGCTCAGAGAGGTGAGACGGCTGCCTCACCAGTCACGCAGGTATGGCCTTGGCAGCCACCGCGTCACTGCAGGGCCAGCTCTGACCCCACGTTCTTGGGCGCTGTCCACTGAAGCACACAGAGCAGCAGCATTCTCACTCATGGAGCCGTGGAACCAAGCCCTGCCCCTGGGGCCCGTGCACTCCATGGGCTCCAACCCAGCTGCACTTCGCACTGAGTCTGGGAGCAGCTCCCTCTTTCTAACAGACATGTTCATAAGACTCTGCATGCAAACCTGGTATTTTATAATCAAGGCACACGTGAAATACACTCTAAACATTCAAAGACATTAAGCAACACTGGATAGAGCCCCAAGGCATCACTGCTCATGGAACACTGCACTGAAGGACTCCCGTCAGAGGGGGCAGGCAGGGGCTTCTTCATAATTCGGAAATAATAAAATAAGGATGTGCTAGAGTCATCTTTCTTTTTAACTTGTTTCTTGAAGATCCACAGACCATCTAGATGACCTGAACACACACTTTTCCACTACAGAGAACAGAAAGCTATACTTTTAAATGATTGCTGGAAGGACCCTTCTGTAAAGAGAGCAATGCCTTCCATGCTATCACATATATGAAATTCTATTTCTGTGTGTAAGGAATTTGTGTAGTTTGTTTTCTTTCTGCTGGTCATTACAAAGGTTTTGATGACAGCCTGACGGCAAAGCACCACAGCATCAAGAGCTCACATTTTACTGACACAGGAGTATTTTCTCCAGCCATACCTTCTAAATTACAATGCTTTCATTAGGTCAACATAATTAAAACCTGAAAGAATCCTAACGCCCTCTACAGTAGCTCCACAGAGAGATCTCGAAAACTTTGTCAATAGGTCAGGTTGTGGGTACACAGTAAAAGATGAAGAGGCAGGCGCATCAAAGAGAGTGAAAAGGCTCCTATGGGATGGGAGAAAACATGTGCAAATCATCTATCTGATGAAGGGTTAATATCCAGAATATATAAAGAACTCTGATAACTCAACAACAAGAAAATGAAAATAACTCATTTAAAAAGTGGACAAAAGACTTGAATAAACATTTCTCCAGAGCATATACAAATGGCTAACGAGCCATGAAAAGATGTTCAATATCACTAATCATCAGAGAAATGGAAATCAAAACCACAGTGAGATATCACCTCACAGCCAGTATTATCTATTATTGATAAAACAGAAAACAACTAGTGTTGGTGAGGATGTGGAGAAATTGGAAACCTTTGTACACTGTTGATGGGGATGGAAAATGGCTTAACTGCTATGGAAAACAGTATGGAGGTTCCCAAAAAAAATTAAAAATAGAATTACCATATGATCCAGCAAATCCATTTCAGGGTACATACCCAAAAGAAATGAAAGCAAGGTCTCGAAGAGATACACCCATGTCCATAGCAGCACTATTCACAATGGCCAAAAGATGGAAACAACCCAAATGTCCATCAGTGGATGAATGGATGATCAAAACGTGGTATATACACACGATGGAGTATTACTCAGTCTTAAAAATTAGGAAGGAAATTCTGACAGATCCTACAACATGGATGAACCTTGAGGACACTGTGCTAAGGGAAATAAGTCAGTCACAAAAAGACAAATACTGTATGATTCTACTCATGTGAGGTACTTAGAGCAGTCGAATTCATAGAAAGTAAAATGGTGGTTACCAGCGGCTGGGAGAGGGGGAAGGGGGAGTTGTTTAACAGGAACAGAGTTTCAATTTTGCAAGATGAAAAAGTCCCAGAGATCTGGTTCACAACAATGTGGCATACACTTAACATTGCTGAATTGTATACTTAAAAACAGTTAAGATGGTAAACTTTATATTATGTGCTTTTTACCACAATAAGAAATGCTTTTTTCCCAAGAGTCCGTTGCACCCCTATGTTCATCGC
This sequence comes from Equus quagga, assembly GCF_021613505.1. NCBI lineage: Eukaryota > Metazoa > Chordata > Mammalia > Perissodactyla > Equidae > Equus > Equus quagga. Next base: position 55,516,084 of record NC_060275.1, on the reverse strand, counting down.
AGCATTATTTACAATAGCCAAGACGTGGAACCAACCTACATGCCCAGAAACTGATGATTGGATAAAGAAGATGTGGTATATATACACAATGGAATACTACTCAGCCATAAAAAAAGACAAAATTGGCCCATTCGCAGCAACATGGATGGACCTCGAGGGTATTATGTTAAGCGAAATAGGCCAGTCAGAGAAAGACGAACTCTATATGACTCCACTCATAGGTGGAAGTTAACATATTGACAAGGAGATCTGATCGGTGGTTACCAGGGAATGGGGGGGTGGGGGGAGGGCACAAAGGGGGAAGAGGTGTACCCACAACATGACTAACAATAATGTACAACCGAAATCTCACAAGGTTGTAATCTATCATAACATTAATAAAAAAAAAAAAAATGCTTTTTTGGAGAGGAAGAGGCAGTTCACAAAAGAGTAAATACAAAAGGACAATACACAAATGAAAAGATGCTTACCTCCCTAATAATGAAAAACGCCAATTAAAATGTCTTTCTACCTCTCAGATTGGCAAATGTGTACAGACTGAAAATATCCAGTTCCGGCAAAGGTGTGGAAAGTGGAGATTCCTATATTGCTAGTGAAAGTGCAAACCTCTGGAAGAAATTCAGTAGTATCTGTTGAACCTTTCAGATGCTCCTGCCTACACCGTAATTCCCCTTCAGGAACTGCCTCACCCAGGGTGATCATTTTGCTCTGTATACAGCTGTTGAATTATAATGATGTACACCTGAAACTTATTAAAAAGGAACCAAGAATATAAGGAATTGGTTACATAAATTGGTATATCCACACAGTAGAATGCTACTCAGTCAGAATAAAATGTGAAAAGATGTCCAAGACATACTGATGAGCAAAAAAAAGTCAGCCACAAAAGTTTATATACATATTCCCATTTTTGTAAAAAAAAAAAAAAAATTTGTATATGTGTAGAAAAAAATGGAGGAATATGCACCATACTGTTCCTAACAGTTATTTCAAGGGATTATGGGGACTTTTACTTACCATAGACTATATCTTGGTAATGTGTGAATGTTTTATTATGAACAGGTATTACTTGTAATTAGAAAAAAAGAATAAAGAGCCAAGTAAGAGACTAAAGCTCTAGAATCTCAAAATATCTACTTAGTGCTGCACCCAAAGACTGCTGGCACAGACCCTTTTCCAGCAGACGGAAATTCTAAATATGATACCTGGTAAAATTCGATGCCTTGATCTGTTATGAAGACAATCTCAGTAGAACTGGTCCAGCAGAATCCTAGTATGTGGGCATTCTTGGTCTGAAAAAAATTACAGAAACTTTTTTTTTTTTTTGCTTTTTCTGCCCAAATCCCCCCAGTACATAGTTGTATACTTTTAGTTGTGGATCCTTCTAGTTGTGGCATGTGGGACGCTGCCTCAGCATGGCCTGATGAGCAGTGCCATGTCCATGCCCAGGATCCGAACCAGCAAAACCCTGGGCTGCCAAAGCAGAGTGCACAAACTTAACCACTCGGCCACGGGGCTGGCCCCCAGAAACTTTTTTTTAAGACTAAGAAAAACTTATGTATAACTCTCTTCAAAGGCTTAAAATACTCTGTTGTATCACCCTTCAATGAAAGTTACCCAGATCTGATTACTTGTTAACAAATCAAACTTCCTCTTAAATACAGCTTTCTCAGATTTTTACCCTAATATTTCAGTGAAGCACCCGAATCTTAATTCCCTCTAGTCAACAGAACAGAAGGAAAAGCCTAAGTTTTGCAGACAGGTCACTGACCAGAGTGCACAGATACCACCTTCTCCCTTCAGGAACCAAAGGACAGGTGACATTCTCTACTCAACCACGTTATAAAACCTGGCGTTATGAAAGCGTCAAGGGGGCCGGCCCAGTGGCATAGTAGTTAAGGTCATACGCTCCGCTTTGGTGGCTCAGGGTTCGCTGGTTCAGCTCCCAGGCACAGACCTACACACCGCTCATCAAGCCACGCTGTGGCGGCATCCCACATACAAAATAGAGGAAGACTGGCACAGATGTTAGCTCAGTGACAGTCTTCTTCACAAAAAAGGAAAGAAAGAAAGCAAGCACCAAGGCCTGAAGGTTCTCAGTGAGCCTTGACTACAGAGGTGGTGGGGCCTTGAGCCCACAGTCCCAACTCATTTGCTGAACAGCAGTGCCCGAGCCTGAGAGCAGACAGAGCTGGGGCAGGGGCTCTGCTGCACAGAGAGAAACTGGGGGGCTGAGAGGGGCTCAGTGATTTGGCGGATGTGCCTTTCCTTGCTGCGAGGCCCACTCTGAACTCCACTGAGCAAAACCATTACAAAGATGCCGAAAGCCACACGGCATCCACCAGCAACATCTGCGGGTTTCCAGCTGCTACACTGCCGCTTTGAGCTGAGGCCTCTCAGCCGGGTTTATGATGCCCAGCAAATCTGATTAACATGGATTAGAATGTACACCTAGAGAAAGAGAGATGGAGGAAGGACTCAACAAGGACACCAAACCGAGGAAAGAAAACATCAAAAGGAAAGGAAAAGAAACTGCTCTTCCAAAACCTCCACAGAGGCGGATAGGAAAAAACCCAAGGTCTGGCCCAGATGCGCCAGCCCCAGAGAAGTACAGTGTGACAGGAAGACAACAGCCACCAAGTACTGAACTGCTGGGTGTGCAACATCCCCCTCCATTTAATCCTCCCAATTCCATCCTACAGGTAAAGAAACAGGCTTTTAAAACTTTCACAACTGTCACTGGACAGCCACATGCAAAAGAATGAAAGTACACCACTGTCTCAGACCACACACAAAAATCAACTCAACATGGGTCAAAGAGGTGAAGACACATCCTGAAACCATAAAACTCCTGGAAGATAATATTGGTAGTACCTTCTTTGACAGTGAACTAAAAAGGATCTTTTCAAATACCATGTCCTCTCAGACAAGGGAAACAAAAGAAAAAATAAACAAGTGGGAATTCACCAGATTAAAGAGCTTCTGCAAGGCAAAAGAAGCTAGGACCAAAGCAGAGAGACAAGCCACCAATTGGAAGAAAATATTTGCAAATCATATATCTGACAAGGGGTTAATCTCCATAATATATAAGGAACTCATACAACTGAACAGTAAAAAAGCAAACAACCCGATCAAAAAGTGGGCAGAGGAGATGAAAAGATGTTCAACACCACTAATCATCAGGGAAATGCAAATCAAAACTACACTAAGATACCACCTGACACCTGTTAAAATGGCTGTAATCACTAAGACTAAAAATAACAAATGTTGGAGAGGGTGTGGAGAGAAGGGAACCCTCACACACTGCTGGTGGGAATGCAAACTGGTGCAACCACTATGGAAAACAGTATGGAGATTCCTCAAAAAACTCAGAATAGACCTACCATATGACCCAGCTATCCCACTATTGCGTATCTACCCAAACAACTCGAAATCAACAATCCAAAGTAACATATGCACCCCTATGTTCATTGCAGCACTATTCACAATAGCCAAGACATGGAAACAATCCAACTGCCCACTGACTGATGACTGGATAAAGAAGATGTGGTATATATATACACAAAGGAATACTACTCAGCCAGAAAAAAGGACAAATTCATCCCGTTTGCAATAACATGGAACAACCTAGAGGGAATTATGCTAAGCAAAATAAGCCAGTCTGAGAAAGATAAATGCCACATGATTTCACTCATATGTGGAATATAAACCAGTACTGGGACAAAGAAAACACTTCAGTGGTTACCAGGGGAAGGGGGGTGGGGGGGCCACTGGGGGTGAAGGGGAGCACTTATGTGGTGACAGTCAAGAAATAATGTACAACTGAAATCTCACATTGATGTAAACTATTATGAACTCAATAAAAAAACAAAACAAAACAAAACGGGGCAATGAGCAGTCTGGTACACACTTCTATGCACACTTGACCAATTGTAAAAAAAAAAAAAAAACTTTCAAAACTGTCAACGTCACAGAGTCGACATGCAGCAGATAGTGCTCAGTGCTCGAACACAGTCCACCTCTAAGCTCGCGCTCTCAGTCAGCACTACGCTGGTCCCCACAACGGAACCCAGAGTTCAATGCCCAGCAGCTGGGGGCCCGGCCCATACCTTGCACTCTTGAGTGTATTCCAGCTGAGAACTATCCGGGATAAAGTTAGAAAAATCCTGAAAGAAAAAAAACCACACATAATAAGAAATTCGGATCAGGCAGCATACTGCCAACCTACTTTGGTATACAACAAGACAAAAGAAAAAGACAAATTTACAAACTGATCAGAAAAAACTGACGGAAACTCCAAAACAGGAAAAATAAAAAGATCAATCTGGACAATCTGCCTCCTTCGCAGCTGCAGGTTTACAATTCAATTTTTTAAAAAAGTTAATACAAATATTCCGTCAGGGTTTAGAAACTAATTTTGAAAATTCATTCCTCAAATGAATTTCAGAAAAATGTGTGGCAACGTTTTACAGGAGGCTTCCCAAAAATCATAGCAATTAATCCTGACGGCAGGAAAGACAAATGGCGCCAGTGAATCTTTATAAAGGCTAACATGCCAACCAGCTGCTCCAACTCTGACTATCTGTTTCTATCAGATGGAGCATTCAAAGAGAGAAAGGAATAAACGGAGTTACAAAGTAGCCAAAATAGACCTCCCATCCTCTCTCGGTGGCTCACTTCGTCAAAGGAAAAGACGCCTCAGGCTCCAAATTACTTAAAAAAACTAATTTTAAGTAAAAAATGACAAACGAAAGTCATAAGTATTTATCCATTCAAGCGTCTTTCTCATCTTCAAGAATTCCAAAGGCTCAAATACAATGCAACATAAGTTCAGCTTTCATGACATGAAAATAATAAATGGTTCCTTTGACGCTGGAATTCTGCTATTCATTCTCTTCCAAACGTACTTCTACAGTCCTTTTCTTTACACTAGATTTAGAGAAATGTCTTACCACAGTCTTCGAGGTCCTCTGAACAGCCAATATCTTATTTTCTAAGGAGAACTTAATGCACTTCACTTCTCCTTTGTCTTCCATTCTAAGAAGAAAGAGTATGTTATGAGTTAAACTTAGTAACTGAATTCTAGCTTCTATCATTTTGTGAGAAGGAAAAAGACAGGTTAAATATTCAGGAAGCAGTAACTCAGTTTAAAATATTTCTGAAGCTATCAGTAGGACCTCTTGTCAAACAACACAATCCAACTGGCAACAACTTGCTGGAGGAATCCACGGAATTACGATGATGAGTGAGTGAACAATGGCGATCACATGCGCCTCACCTGAGTCAGGTAGACAGAAAAGCAAGTACGGAGCCCCACGGCAGCCCTCTGCACAAACCACAGCATTCTCGCCCCACCGCCCTTAAGGCAAAGCCGCTCACCAAGGAGTCCATTCTCTGCTCTCCCGTCCCAGTCACCACCCAGCGGCTGTGGAGCACAGGACGGCCCCTCGGTGTCTCACACCACCTCAGACAGCCTTACAGAGGGAAGGCAAGGGATGGAACAGGGGCTCAAG